>NC_068433.1:42792990-42940490 GCF_023373465.1 Oncorhynchus keta
ATTAAGGGCCCGGAGTTGGTCAGGTCAGGTGATCAGGATAAAACTCCTGGCCCTAATTATGATGTTATTCGTAGGATGTCAAAAGGTTATCCATTAGTGTATATTTGTGTCTTTCTCCTTTATGTAAATGAAGATACGTTACCCCCGCCCATCAAGCAGAAGGCCCGCTTCAAGGTCAAAGATGCCAAGTGTCACCTGAGACCCAGAAACAAGGAAAAACACAGAGAGACGTCCAAGCCGAGTCTGCAAGGTAAATCCTGCTACTCCTAAATGACTGTACAAACTGTACTGTATAGCACAGGCTACTCCTAACTTAGAGTGTACAGCATCAGGTAATACAGACTGAACTAAGACTAAGAAGGTATACATGATGCAAGATACTGTAGCTGTAATATAAACGACAGTTAGATGTGTCCTGAGCTGTGCCCTTACACCTGACATAACTACGAAACAATCAATACTAAACCATGCACGACAGCATCCTATCAACTTTCTCTCCTTATCTTCTTCCTCATCATCCTCCCCCTCTTCTTCTCAGGGGGTCCGCTCCCGTGTACTGAAGACTGCCAGGTGACCTTTGTCAATCTGAAGTGTGACTCGTCCAAGAAGCGGCGGCGTGGACGCAAGTCCCCTTCCAAAGAGGTTTCCCACATCACAGCTGAGTTTGAGATGGAGATGAAGGAAGCCTCAGGTCAGTGTGACTGTGCAACTTCAGGTCAGTGTGTGTCTGTGTGTGTGTGTGTTGATTGAATATATGCCACATGTTAGACTCATGTAACCTGTTGGTGTATATGGGTGTGAGTAATGTGAGTTTTCTGTTATATGGAGTGTGCGTGCTTGTATATTCCTCTCCCCAGCCTCGTGTAACGTGGACTCTGTGTGTGTGTGTGTGTGTGTGTGTGTGTGTGTGTGTGTGTGTGTGTGTGTGTGTACTGACTGTGTGTATTCCACTCCCCAGCCTCGTGTAACGTGGACTCTGTGCATTTGTTGTTTGTGTGTGTGTGTGTGTGTGTGTGTGTGTGTGTGTGTGTGTGTGTGTGTGTGTGTGTGTGTGTGTGTGTGTGTGTGTGTGTGTGTATGTACTGACTGTGTGTATTCCACTCCCCAGCCTCGTGTAACGTGGACTCTGTGCATTTGTTGTGCGTGTGCGTGTGCGTGTGTGTGTGTGTGTGTGTGTGTGTGTGTGTGTGTGTGTGTGTGTGTGTGTGTGTGTGTGTGTGTGTGTGTGTGTGTGTGTGTGTGTGTGTGTGTGTATGTACTGACTGTGTGTATTCCACTCCCCAGCCTCGTGTAACGTGGACTCTGTGCATTTGTTGTGCGTGTGCGTGTGTGTGTGTGTGTGTGTACTGACTGTGTATATCCACGCCCCAGACTCGTGTAACGTGGAGTGTGTGAGGGAGCGTATGAAGCAGAGGTTACAGAGTGCCATGCGGACCCTGAGGAAGTCCATCAACAAGCAGCAGTTCTATATCCAGTTCTCTGGTACCGAGTACGAGGTGGCCCAGAAACCTGCACTGCACGTTGAGCAATGCAGCACCGGACAGGTCTTACGGGACGGCAAGTGTGGTGAGCATCCTGTGCAAGGCATCCTGGGATATGGAGTTGTTGTAGCTTACTATTCCAAATACAGGTAACTGCCAAAATAAAGAAAAACACTTGAGTAAATTAGGGATACAAAGTATAGTGAAAGCCGGTGCAGTTCCTGAGCAGTTCCTAAACAATGCTTAAGGTCATGTATAAAAATGCTGGGCAGGCCCAATTGGCCATTAATTTTGTCTACCATGGCAATGCCCCATCCATAGGGGATGAGTGGTCACTGAATGGTTTAATGAGCATGACGACGATGTAAACCGCATGCCAAGACGCCGGCAATTGGAAAAACCAAAAAAGTAGATTGTGCGGATTTACAGGCACATTGAACCAGGTCGCGCACCGTAGTTTAAGAACTCTGTGGGTAGTGCTAAAAAGAATGACGTCATACCTGAATTCCTCCATCTTTATGCACCTTCATTGAACACTTAAGAGAGATTCTGGAGCGGTGCCTTGAGACAGCGTTTTCCAACACCATCAACAAAACACCAAATTCTGTCATTTCTCATGGAAGAACGGTGTCACATCTCTCCAATAGAGTTCCAGACACTTGTAGAATCTATGACAAGATGCATTGAAGCAGTTCTGGCTCGTGGCGGCCCAACGCCCTATTAAGACACTTTATTTTGGGGTTTCCTTTACTTTGGCCTAGACATCACAGCTGCAGTTTGATGCGGTGTATGTGGGATATACCATACCATGATATGCTAAACATGTCTCTCTCGTCTCTCTCCCTGTCTCAGTGAGCTGTGGTGTGGGGACGTACTATAGTGGAGACCATGATCAGTGTGTCGTGTGTCCCCCTGGTACATACCAGGACACAATGGGCCAGCTGTCCTGTGAACCCTGCCCCAGCACCGAGGGACAGGGCATCGCCGGGGCCAAGAACGTCTCCCAGTGCGGAGGTGTGTGTGTGTGTGTGTGTGTGTGTGTTCGTCTTATGTTTGCTGTAGTTTGGCTCCACCCTGTGGTTGTTTAACAACACTCCAGTTCTTTTGGAGACCATATTTCATGGCATTTCCCACGTTGTCCTCTAGATAGCAGCAAAGACCAGGATTCTATGACTTGATCAACCTGGCTAGCTCAGTCGGTAGAGCATGAGACTCTTAATCTCAGCGTCGTGGGTTCGAGCCCCACATTTTGGCGTTGTCTTTTGATTCAGAAGGGATTTCAAAACCTCACCAGCGGTACTCCGGAACTGACTCCATCTCATTAGACATTGGAGTTCTACTTCCAACATTATAGGTCAGTTTCAAGAGATGTACATTATAGAGACTTGTTAAACCTCTTCCTCTCTCCACCTCTCCCAGGCCAGTGTCCGGCTGGTCAGTATTCGTCAGATGGGTTCCGTCCCTGTAACCCCTGTCCCCTGGGCTCCTTCCAGCCGGAGCCTGGCCGTGTACTCTGCTTCTCCTGTGGAGGGGGCCTCATGACCAAGTACGAGGGCTCTGTCGCCTTCAGGGACTGTGAGGCCAAAGGTAACACACAGAGAGAGAGAGAGAGAGAGAGAGAGAGAGAGAGAGAGAGAGAGAGAGAGAGAGAGAGAGAGAATGAGAGAGAGAGAATGTGTGTGTGTGTGTGTGTGTGTATTACTCTCATGTTTGTGTCTGTGTGTGTTTCTCTCCGTAGTCCACTGTGCTCCTGGACACCACTACAACTCCAGTAACCACCGCTGTATCCGCTGCCCAGCCGGTACCTACCAGTCAGAGTTTGGACAGAACTACTGCATCACCTGCCCTGGCAACACCACCACCGACTTTGACGGAGCCACTAACGTCTCTCACTGCAAGAGTAAGGCCAGTCTCACATTAGTTCCTTAGGGCAGGCAATTATTTTACTGTTGCACATGGTTAGAGGACTGATTTAAGCGTGACATCTCGTTAGACCATAGCCCACAAATGACAAGTTGTCTTGGTGTGACACCTGCTAAAATATTTCAGTTTCCTCTGTGTACTCTTAAGCCAGGAATTCCCAAACTTTTTCACTCAGGGTCTTCCTTCCAGCATTTGGGAACATCCCGCGCACGTGCCACGTCTATTTCTATGGGCACAGGCACTGTTCATGACAAACTGTTCACACCTCTCTTGCAGGTTTAAAGTTTATTTCCTGCAATTCTACACATTTTGTCAAGAAAATGTTGCAGTTTTTAAGCAAATTTTCTTGCAATCCTATACATTTTGCCATGTCTAATGTGTATTCATGTGATATTTGAGTGACAAAAAATATTACAACAATATCTATGGACTAAAAAACCTAAATATAAAAACAGTAGCTGACATGGGCTTGATCTGGACCTCACCCCACAGTTTGGGAACCACTGCTCTAAGCTATAAACGTGTTCCTTGTTGCTAAATTAGTTAAATTCAAAGCCATGGTCTCCAGTGCACCCTGACTCATCCAAGTCTCTTCTCCCTGTCTTAGACCAGGTGTGTGGAGGTGAGCTGGGGGACTTTACAGGCTTTATTGAGTCTCCTAACTACCCCGGGGACTACCCGTCCAATGTAGACTGTATCTGGACCATCAACCCCCCTCACAAGAGACGCATCCTCATCGTGGTGCCTGAGATCTTCCTCCCCATCGAAGACGAGTGTGGAGACGTGCTCGTCATGAGGAAGAGTGGTACGCACAACCAGGAAGTCATCGTTACTGTGCCAGCCAATTAGACAGCGTGATATTTAATTTCATCAGCTAGCCAGCCAATTTGATTATTACATTATTGTAGTTAGTCTATCTTGCTATTTTAATATTCATCAAGTATTATTTCAGCTGATTCCAAACTCTTGGTTGGTCCATCTGTCTGTCAATTACATTTTGCCCCTTCCTCTTCTTCCCTTAGCCCTGCCCACCTCCATCACCACCTATGAGACATGTCAGACGTACGAGCGACCAATCGCCTTCACCTCCCGCTCACGCAAGCTCTGGATCCAATTCAAGTCCAATGAGGGCAACAGCGGCAAGGGCTTCCAAGTCCCTTATGTCACCTACGATGGTCAGTCTGCTGTAGCTTCTACACTTCTAAGCTGCTCAGACTCCCTAACATTCACACATGCCTTATTAAGTCAACTATAATGTACAGTGTGTTTGATGGTGGAATATTAGTACACTTTGAGTGAAAAGGCGGCAGGCGGCAGCCAGCTGAATGATGTAACGATGTTTTTCATCCTGTCTGTTGTTTTGTAGAGGACTACCAGCAGCTGATAGAGGACATTGTCCGGGACGGCAGACTCTACGCATCAGAGAATCACCAAGAGATACTGAAAGTAAGCAACTCTCCATTATGTCTAATTACTGTATATTATATTTTGTAATTAATAGATACTACTGTACAGTGTACAGTATATTATCTCGGGGCCTATCGGGTAGCCTAGTGGTTAGAGTGTTGGGCCAGTAACCGAGCTGGCAAGGTAAAAATCTGTCGTTCTGCCCCTGAACTAGGAAGTTAACCCACTCTTCCCCGGTAGGCCATCATTGTAAATAAGAATCTGTTCTTAACTAACTTGTCTAGTTAAATAAAGGTAAAAGAAAAATCTTCACTGATAACACCCTCCGTCTGTCTCTCTGTCTCTCCCTCCCCCTCTCCTCCCTGCAGGATAAAAAACTGATCAAAGCCCTGTTTGATGTTCTGGCTCACCCCCAGAACTACTTCAGGTACACGGCACAGGAGTCCAAAGACATGTTCCCCCGCTCGTTCATCAAGCTGCTGCGCTCCAAAGTCACACGGTTCCTACGGCCGTACAAATAAACTGCCACGCCCCCTGTTTGTTACCCAGACTCATACCCCTTATGCTCATCCAACGTCCCCTTTCCACCATCTACTCCTCCCTCCTCTTCACCTACGTCCTTACCCCTTATGCTTATCCAACGTCCCCTTTCCACCATCTACTCCTCCCTCCTCTTCACCTACGTCCTTACCCCTGTCAACATCCTCATATGTCTTCTACTCCCCCACGTCTATACCCCTACATCTCTCCTACAACCCAACCCGCCGATCTATCCCTCTCTTCTACACCCCCTCTACACTGAAACACTTCTTCCTACACCCCTATACTTCTCTTACACCCCCAACCCTACCAGGAGTTCCTCGTGCTCGCTATCCCAGCATTCCCTGCACAGGAACAGAGAACCGTCTCCTTTTTGTCTGCAGTCCTCATTTCCAGCTTTTCCCCTGTACTTCTGTTTTGTTTTGTTTTGTTTTTGTGTTGTTGTTGTTGTTTTGGTTATATTTATATGTGTTAGAACTTGCAGAAGCCCACAACATGGATGTTTGATATATATGTACGTATACAGACATGTTGGCTACAAGTAAAATGTATGTGTATGTATGTACGTATGTATATTTGTGTTTGTGTGAGCATATACGTATGTGCACGTAGATGGTGTGCGAGAGTGACGTCACACGCAGGTACTTTGATGTATCTTTACTTTGTTATTTTGAAAGGCCTCTGGCGTGCACACAACAACAAAAAAACGATTGGTGCACTTAAATCATATTTTACATCCACATTTTCACATGGGAAATCGTTTCGAAAGACACTTCTAATTTCAGCATCCCAGACCGTTCCACCTCAAGCTGAGTACAGTGGACGAATGAGTTTGATTTTCAAAAAAAAAGTCGCTTTTTAATTTTATTTTGAAAGATATATAACATGATGAAAAAAACTACCTGCAAGTAACAGACGTTGCTATAGAGAGAAATGTGTGTGATGTAACTCATATTTGGAACTTTAATTGCACTTGAATTTTATATTGTGAACTGTAGAAAAAAAAATCTAAGTTACATTATTCCTTATGTTTTGTGTTGTATAGAAATTTTTCACCTTGGTTGTAGCAAAAGAGAGAGACAAAAAGATGTCCCCTTTTGTTCTCACAACAAAAAAAAACAGCATTCAATATCTTTAGACAGACACCGTCAAATCCACCCATTTGGCCTGAAAAGCAGTATTGCCAGTAAGTAATCATTTAAAGGGAAATGTCCTTAACGACCCACTACTATTTTAGTTGTGTGTGTGCTCCCATCTCCTAACTCTGCCTCATCCCTTTAAGACCCTCCTGACTAGCTGCCAGAGGAAAGGGGTGTTTTAATGATGGCACTAAGTGCACACTCAAAACCACCTGCTTTTTACGAGTGTCCACTCTCAATCTGTCCTATTTGGACTTCTCCCAGTTTCTGTATGTCATCAACCTGGACTGTTGATTTAATATCTATAACACATCTGTTAGTTTGTTTATATTTCTGCACAATGCAAGTGGAGAAAATATGTATTGTATGATGATGAGACTGTTGATTTGGAGGTGAATGTAGTAGCAGAGAGACAGAGGTCTGTTTGAAAGTATTGTGATGTCTATGAGAGTATCTGTATGTACATAGCACTTGCAACTGTAACCATAACCCAGAAAGAGCCCAAACTGACCTCAAGTAGTAAAACGTTCTGACAAAATATTACTTTCATCGTTCTCCCCCTTGTAACACTCTCCCAGCAGAGTCTGTCTAAGCAATAAGGCCCGAGGGGGTGTGGTATATGGCCAATATACCACGGCTAAGGTCTGTTCTCTGCACGACGCAACGCAGAGTGACTGGACACAGCCCTTAACAGTGGTATATTGGCAATATACCACAAACCCCCAAGGTGCCTTATTGCCATTATAAACTGGTTACCAATGTAATTACAGCAGTAGAAATAGATGTTTTGTCATACCCGTGGCCAATCAGCATTCAGGGCTCGAACCACCCAGTTTATAAACAGTACATCTATTACACACCTATTAAACTGCTAATACTCCACTACTACACGGTTATAAACAACTTAAATTCTTTGTGCTGGGCACAAGAATGATAAGCATAATTATCTGGCTTGTATCTTCTTACCTAGAGGCCATATACTGAAGGCCACTGATATGGGAACAGATATAGTCACTCATTCATAAATTCTGCATTGTGCCCTAGCACTGATCCAGGACCTGTTCAGCCCAGTCTAATTGTGACCCCCACTGTTGTGTGTAGAGCAGTTTCTTCTGATGAGGTGTCAGTGTTCTGTTTGACAGAATCTCTACACAAGGACATTACAAAAATCTCTCAAATCAGAATGATAGCTTGGCCCATGTAGGGTTGTATCAGAAAATGTTACTGGTCTTCAAATCAAAGCTCATTGGAGGAGGTGGTCCGGGGGAGGGACCTTGCAACCTCTCCTCCAATGAGCTTTGAGTGGATTTGAGCTAACAAGGGTGGAGGAAGAATGGATTTGACAGCTAATAATGTTTTCAGATGCAACCAAGGTGTTTGTCCACTCAGTCCACTCAAAATGGTTGCCGCCTGCAGAGGTGTAGCTAATGTTGGTACGGTGCGCCCACTTCCTGTTGAGGGATGTTTTGGGCGTTTAGTGTGTTTGATGATGATGATGAAAATTGGTATGAAATGCAAAACCATGTATGACTGACTTTTCCGGAGAATGTATTCTATTGTGTGTGTGTGTGTGTGTGTGTGTGTGTGTGTGTGTGTGTGTGTGTGTGTGTGTGTGTGTGCGCGTGTGTGAGACAGTGTGATAAAGAAAGAGTGCATGTTCTGTGTATGTGTGTGAGAGAATGAGACAGCGTGTGTCCGTGTGTGAGTAGCTTGTGAGATCGAGGTGGAGAAAGAGAGATACTGTATGTAGGTACTTTAGTCCATTTTATAGAGGGATAATTTTTACGTTTGTGTTAGTCGGTTGTACCCAAGGAGAGAAACTGTATCACAGTGTTTTGCCATTGTTTGGTCCATGAAAATCCAGTAAAGAACCAATTCAAATAAAACAGTAGCAGAAGAACAACTCCACCATGCTCTGTGATCTTCCCTTGTTTAAATGTTACTTGTTACACTTTACTTTGCCCTTTTCTATATTATCTAGCATCTTTTGTCTCCATGGGTGACTGCAGGGCACCTTACACACACTGAAATATGTAGCTGACAGTGCCTATATTGCCCTTATTTAAAAATGAGGATAACGGTTCTGAGGATATAGACAACACATAACCCAAAGTGCAAATTGACACCGAGTCAAAGTTAATTTTCTTGTAAGATATTTATTTTATTTTTCCTTTGGTCTTGAGCACATAAATGCAGTATTCAATTATCCTACTCTGCACCTTTATTCTATAAATCTGCATCTATTGGAATAACCTATTGGAGGCTGTGTAAGAAGTCTGAATTCACATCACAGCCAAGTTAGCATTTTGGTTTCTTACATTAGCTGCAGCATTAAATGAATCTGACAGCCAAATCTGGTAATTTCTTTTGAACTTTACAGGACTTTATCAATGCTGAGAATCTCCAGGCAAATGAGAGAGTGGTAAATGTGTAGATTAGGTCTTATCTTCATGCCTCTCCTCTTTTCTTACAATATTTATTTTTCAGCACCGGCATCCATTTTTTATGTTCATTGTGTATGAATGAATTAAAGTCAGAGTTTAGATTGAGGACATCTAGTTTGTTGTTCATTGACTTCAGCTTCTTATTTTAAATAATGTTTTCAAGAGTAGTTGAGTTTAGTAATAGGCCCTAGTCTTCAAAGGCAACTTATGTTTAACCAGACGGTGTCGCATTTGCACAAATTATAAAGACATCAGCTATGCCTACTCAATAACTATTCTATGTCCACATTTGCAACATAATAATTCTTATAAATTGTAGGTGTACTTTTGGAGCCATTCCTATTTGTAAAACGGTCAATGTAGGTTAAGGAGAATACATTTTCATATAATTGTTTTGCAACTGTAATCTGTTGAAAATAATTAAAAGTTCCCCTGAAGCCAAGGTCAGTTGGGTTGCAGACATCCATCATGACACCTTGCATTATTTTCAGTCAATGTATTTGATTTATTCCAGAACTAGTACAACCGATTCAAATAGCCTAATGATTAGTTGACCGGGTGTGCTTGTACTACAATACATACAAATTTGTGGGACTGGTTTGGGGTAAACTAATCCAGAAGAGGTTAGAGAAATACAGGGCTATGGTAAGGATGAAACTAGACCAAATGTGAGAATATAAAGTAAAATGTATGTAATCGTTGGTTCTACATTGATCTTAATGAAATGCAGTTTAATTCTGCATCTGTGATAGATGGACATGATAGAAAAACAGAGACGAATCTCTGATATTGTACAGCTCAAACTGTCTGTCAGACATGAATTGATTCGTGCTCAGACCTCCCCTCCCCTTTGCACATTTTCATTGAGCTGTTCATCCAACAGAAGGCTCCAGAACATATCAGGGAGAGGCGGGAAGACACAGAGCTCGAGCACATTCAGCACAAGAGGCGGGAGATGAAGTGTTTCCACGAGAGCCAAAGCGCAAACCAGGTGCACCACGCGCTGCACTTTCAAACAGACCAGCGCAACTCGCTAGCTGCTCCCTCTCCGCTGTCCGCTCCTCCATCAGACCCACGGGACTTCACTGGTTCATTCCTAACCTGACAGGCTCAGCTCATCGGACCGGGAGACCGGGCGAACGCAGGTAGGTTAGATGCCGCGGTGGCTGCTTGCATGCAAATTGGTGTTGCCTATGTTTTGCATAGCAGGCTACAGGATTAGTATGATGACAATCCGAAATAGAGATTCTTGATTTCGATTCTATTCTAATGTGTATTTTTTATATCGGAAATGTTTTTTTTTTTTACTTCACGTAGCCTAAAGTCTAGTAAATCTAGTCCAAGATGGTGATTTTGGACAATGCCACTCTCCTCTCTGGGTTAGCTTGACCACCGGATTGTTTTCATGATGTACAGTGCCTTCAGGAAGTATTCACACCCCTTGACTTTTTCCACATTTTGTTGTGTTACAGCCTGAGTTTAAAATTGATTAAATATAGATTTTGTTGGTACTGGCCTACACACAATACCCCATAATGTCAACGTGGAATTATGTTTTTACAAATGAATAAAAAATGAAAAGCTGAAACGTCTTAAGTCAATAAGCATTCAACTCCTTTGTTATGGCAAGCCTAAATACATTTAGGAGTAAATTATCTTAACAAGTCACATAATATTGTTGAATGACTACATCATCTCTGTATTCCACACATACAATTAATTATATGTAAGGTCCCTCAGTAGAGTAGTGAATTTCAAACACAGATTCAACCACAAAGACCAGGGAGGTTTTCCAATGCCTCTCAAAGATGGGCACCTATCAGTAGATGGGTAAAAAAAAGACATTGCATATATATACCTGAGAATGCTGAAGTTATTAATTACACTTTGGATGGTGTATCAATACACCCAGTGACAACAAAGATACAGGCATCCTTCCTAACAAACTCAGTTACCGGAGAGGAAGGAAACTGCTCTGGGAGTTCTACTATGAGGCCAATGGTGACTTTAAAACAGTTACAGAGTTGAATGGCTGTGATAGGAGAAAACTCAGGATGGCTCAACAACATTGTAGTTACTCCACAATACTAACCTAATTGACAGAGTGAAAAGACGGAAGCCTGTACAGAATAAACATATTCCAAAACATGCATCCTGTTTGCAACATGGCAATAAAGTAATACTGAAAAAATGTGGCAAAGCAATTAACTTTTTGTATGAATACAACGTGTTATGTTTGGAGAAAATCCAATACAACACATTACTGAGTACCACTCTCCATATTTTCAAGCGTAGTGGTGGCTGCATCATCTTATGAGTATGATTGTAAATCGTTAAGGACAGGAGTTTTTCAGGATAAAAAATAAACGTAATGGAGCTTATTAAGAATACAGTGAATGTTCCTGAGTTGCCGAGTTACAGTTTTGACTTAAATCTACATGAAAATCTATTGCAAGGCCTGAAAATGGTTGTCTAGCAATGATCAACAACCAATTTGACAGAGCTTGAAGAATTTTGAAAATAATAATGGGCAAATGTTGTACAATCCAGGTGTGGAAAGCTCTTAGAGACTTACCCAGAAAGACTCAGCTGTGATCACTGCCAAAGTGGCTTCAACAAAGTATTGACTCAGGGGTGTGAATACTTATGTAAATATTTCTGATAGTTCTGTATTTCATTTTCAATAAATGTGGAAACATTTCTAAAAACATATTTTCACTTTGTGATTATGGGGTATTTGAATTCAGGCTGTAACACAACGAAATGTGGAATAAGTCAAGGGGTATGAATCATTTGTGAATGCAATGTATCACATTTCTCTCTGTTTGATGCTAGATCCAAATAGCAGAACCACAGTATGCTATATAGCCTATATTTATCTGGTCAATGCCATAATCAAGTTTCAGGACAGCTCTGCCAACAACCCCCAAGTGGTTGATGAGAGTTTACTTGGGGTCCTAACTACAACTAAATTGAATTCTAACACCCAAAAAAGCAATGTCTTGCGAATATACATTTTTAAGTTTATATTATTCACATTTAGAAAGACAAAGACAACTATTTAATCTCCATGCCTTTGTGTTTTGGTGACTATGCTCTTCTAAACTACACAAAATAGCCTTCTGAAGTAGGCTAACACCCAAGAATAAAGGCTTGACATTATATCTGATTTCATTGATTTGTTTGTAATTTAGTTTAGTAAGATTTAGTGAGATAACTGGACATAATTAAAATTAATGACGATTGTTGTGAAAACAAGAAACTAAAACCTTCATATAAATGCCTCAAATCAACTTGTTTATGCGAGATTACTTGGAATTACTTAATTGCCTTATTAATCAGATGTGAATTACTTTCCCAAATGTAGATTTTGTAATGTTTGTTCTCTTCATTTGACAGAGTGGTTCTCCTTTAATGCATGTGCCCCTCTCTCACTTTGTTAACATGGGACACGGGTGAATTCTGCCAATGCCTTGTCAAGTTCAAAGTGAGCCAGACATGCACACTCAGTGCTGTATGCTATAGCCCTGTAGGAATCAGTCATAGCCTGTCAACAAGACTTGTAGCCTAGACACACACACACACACACACACACACACACACACACACACACACACACACACACACACACGCACATACACAGTCCATTTTTACACAGCATAAAGAATCTAACCAACATACATGACTAATGGTGTGTGTCCGTACCAGGGCGTGGAATAGCCTACCAGTGAAACGAAGGAACATTGTCACACAATTTTATGGGACTGCTTCTCACAGTCGTTAAATCTGAGTGTGTCGTCTGTGCCGAAGAAGAGTGTGCATCAATCAATTCCGCCTCACGCCTATTCATTTATCAAACCGTCCCTCTTCACCATGTTCTCTGCTACATCTTTCTTCATCATGTAGACAAGGTCCTGTTCATGTTAATACGGCCCTGTCCCTTTGTTCCTAGTCCCAGTGTAATCCTCTTCTATTCTCACTGTGTACCATGCTCTCAGCATCTGCCAATGCACCCTTCTGCTCTCATTCACTCAGTGTGAGGACTTCTGGCACTGCCACACTCTCTCTCTCTCTCTCTCTCTCTCTCTCTCTCTCTCTCTCTCTCTCTCTCTCATACATACATACATACATACATACATACATACATACATACATACATACATACATACATACATACATACATACATACATACATACATACATACATACATACATACATACATACATACATACATACATACATACATACATACATACATACATACATACATACATACGTATGGACACACACAAGAGTATGCCTGTGTGAGTCATGGTGTTAAGTGTGTATAATTAGGAAATGGTGTGTGGCCGTTTTCACATGAATGACATGGCACACTGACATCATAGCAGCACAATCCAGGATAAATCCAGCTCCCCCACTCATCTCCAAATTATCACCCTCCTTCCTTACATCCCTCCCTCACCATCTTACAGGATCCGTATGAAATCCTACTAGAATCCCAGAAGCAGAGCTGTAATTTAAAGGCAGTAGTAAATGTGATATCTGCTTGACAGTGTAAAAGCCTTAGATGCTCTTAGGGGTTGGGTTATGTTGCTTTGGTGGATAGTGATTTATTTACAGTCTTAACTGCGCATTCCAGATTGGCGTTGTATTTCCACTCAGTGGTTCTGTTCTCTGTGTGTGCAGGAGTAGGGGGACACTGAGCCGGAGTTGGAGGGGGGACATGCTCACTCAGAAACCCAGCATAGTTTCTCCAAGGTGGGCCAAGCTGTGACAGAGGGCCTCTCTCTGGTGAGCCAATCCGCAACCCTGACCGCTCCAACAGGCCTCACTCCCAGTCCTAACTACTGTGTGTGCCAGGACCAGGCCACCTCCAGCCCAGGCCAGACCACGTCTACCCCAGGCCAGCCCAGAGTGGGTCAGCCCCAGCCCAACCCACCTCTTCCCCAGCCAAGTAGCGGCCCAGGCCCAGGCTCCAGAAGCATGGCCTTCACCCTGTCAGAGATCATGGCTGCACGGCGGCAGCAGCAGTCCCAGGCCCAGCGGGCGGCAGGCAGGGTGGCCGTGGAGGTGGATGAATACAGCACCAACCCCACCCAGGCCTTCACCTTCTACAACATCAACCAGGGACGCTTCCAGCCCCCGCACGTACACATGTAAATAGAACACATGCATGCAGGCAGGCAGAAGCACACCCCTGCGGATATACATAGGCATACACATAAGCTGGCATACAGATACACACTACATATGTTCAGACACCTGGTCTTTATGTCTCTATCTCTGTTCCCAAGCCCTCCTCTATTCCTCTATTCCTGTCTCTCCCCTTTCTCCCTCTTTCTTTTTCTTTGAGACCCATCCTTTCTGCATGCTGTTATTTGCTCTCTCATTCCATTTTTCTCTGTCTCTCTGTCCTTCTTTCGGTCTCTGTGTGAAGGTGGAGTGTTGAGGGCTTGCTGTATACCTGGAGGAGAGCTCACTAAAGTGGGCCACTGTTATTCACCAGCTCCCTTCTCCCTCTGGAGACTCTCTGGGGCTGCTGCACACTCACAGAAACTCCCACAGGACTCTCTCTGTCTGTGCTTTTCTTTCTTTTCCTTCGGCTTTGTTGTGGCCGACCTATCTGTTTTTTCCCTCTTTTCATTTCTCTCTTTTTTTCTCTCTTTTTGACTTTCTATAAGGGATGGTGATGGATAATGATCCAGACTACATTAACACTGCAACTCTGCTTCTTCACTTTGAGACTTCCCATTGTTTATCTGTCTTTCTCACGCTTTTCTCCATTCTCTTTTCTCTCTCTCTCTCCTTCGTTCTCTCTCGACTTTAGGGTGGACCCTCTGCCCCACGACACTCCCAAGCCGCCAGGTTACACCCGTTTTGTGTGTATCTCAGACACCCACTCCCGTACGGACGCCATTCAGATGCCCTATGGAGACGTGTTCATCCATGCTGGAGACTTCACAGAGCTGGGCCTGCCCTCTGAGGTCAAGAAGTTCAATGATTGGCTAGGTAAGACTGACCAATCACATTAAGCAACATCACACCAAATCAACGTTTTGTACTCTATTTCTTATTTCTTCAATTCAACAGATGTTTGTTTTTTGAAATGGTGCACAATTTATTTTAAAATGTGACAGATCCTATTTGAAAATGTTTTCTTCCTCATTTAGAAGTACATTTTTTGTCTGAAAGTCTCCTAATAACCCTATAAAAATGTGATATAAAATGGACTATTAAAGCTGTTCTATTTGACTGTAGCCCAGACTTGCTGTTGTAGTGAAAGGAGAAATGGACATTGAGAA
This sequence comes from Oncorhynchus keta, assembly GCF_023373465.1. NCBI lineage: Eukaryota > Metazoa > Chordata > Actinopteri > Salmoniformes > Salmonidae > Oncorhynchus > Oncorhynchus keta. The sequence goes on from NC_068433.1 coordinate 42,808,231, forward strand.
GAGTTCAACAAGTGTTTTAGCTTACTCAAAATGCAGTGCCTCTAGTGAAAATATGTCTATTTTTTACCCACCAATTAAATTAGAAAATGTGTTTTTCACTCAACTTCAAAGAAAATAAGTCATGGATGGAGGGATACCTGATGAAAAATAAATAAAAAGAGGAAACAGAGAAGAGCAAAAGAAACTGTCCACACAGTTAATGTTCAGTACTTAGAACAGTAACATTATAGTTGGCACACGTCACTGTTACTGTCTTCATAAAACATGAACCCAACGGTAACTCTAAGAGATTTTGTAAGAACCATAACTTTAGAAATCCAGCCAGCGTGCTGCAGTGATTCCTATTTCCAGCGTCCCTTTGCGATGCGAGGAGAGGCGGTGAGAGCAAGAGGGATAAGGATGAAGCTCGAGGAGGGGGAGACGGGATGGCAGCTCAGCCCCCCCCCCCCCAAGGCTAGTCGACGGGGAACACGAGCTGAAAACCTGCTCGCCCGCGCCTCGACTGGCGGGAGAGACTGCTAGGAAGATAAAACCCACCAAACGCACCCGGCGTGCCTTATGAAGTCTCTCTCTTTTTCAATCTATACCCCATTCTCTCTTTTTCTCCTTTTCCTGTAGTTGTCTTTCACTCCTGCTCGTTCGTATAAATATTTATAATCTGTATTCTTCTCCTGTTCCTCTCTCTCTCTCTCTCACTCTCTCTCTCACTCACTCACTCACTCACTCACTCACTCACTCACTCACTCACTCACTCACCACTCACTCACTCACTCACTCAGAGAGGATGAATGTATAGCTCATGCTGCTTTGTGTTTGCAGCCTGGCTCCAGTGAGAGCTCAGCATTGGCCTCAGTATTAGGCGTTCTACTATCTGATGTACCTCGGTACAAAGCACACTGTAGGGAAACACTGTCATATGGCCAGGTGAACACACTCATTCTCTTCCTCTCTTCCTTTGTCTGAAAGTCTGTCTTCTCTTTCTTTCTTTCCTTCTGTCTTTTCTTTTGTCTGGTTCCCTCCCTTTTTCTTCTGTCCCTTCCTCTATCTCTCCCTCCCTTTATGAAGATACGGTCTCTCGTTTCTCTCTCTCTCTCTACTTGGCATCGTGGCAGCTCCCTCCGTTTCTTCTCTCAGTATTTTTAGCAGGAAGGCTCCTCCCGGTTCTTCTGGCAGGGGCTCAAGGCTTTGTCAGAGCTGGTGCACACTGCAGGAGATGAGGAGAAGAGGGGGGAGAGAGAGAGAGAGAGAGAGAGAGGAGGGGAGGGGAGAGGACTGTGGAAGAGAAAGAGGAAGATGAGGAGATAGAGTTGAACTTCATCCCATTGAAGGTCTATCTGTAGCTGGTTATCCTCAGCTTTGGTCCCTTGAGAACCAGAAGACAAATCTGGTTGTTTTAGTGAAAATGAATTCTGTGGATTCTAAGAAAGACCTGGTTTTGTGTTAGGGCATATAATCATGATATCTTAGGCATGGTGTCAGATTGACTGGAGAAGGATATAGGAGGAAGAGATGGCGAGAGGAGAGAAAAGGGAGAGAGTAGGTAGACAGAGTGGGTACACAGCACCACTTCAGTACAATTCTATCCAATAACGCTCTCTTTGATCAGCTTCCGTGCCTCTCATACAGTGTCCTCTCACACACACTACTGCTGCTAACACTTCACGGCCCATTGGGAATCAATGCAGGTTAGAACAATTACACAGAAGACGCCAACCGTATGATGAACCTGTACTATGCATTAAGTCAGGGGAGGCGTTGCAGTGCGTGTGTGCACATTGTCCCTGTGTGTCTATATGAGAAAGAGAAGGTGCTGCTTTAGATTTCAGTGGCGTCTTCATTCATCACGTGATGGTGGAGGGTCGCGGAGCGGGGCCTGTATCCAGTAGTAGATGTGCTCTGTGCTGCCTCCTGCTCTCCATCGCTGGTTAAATATGGATCTCATTGTGCTTCTGGGTCCAACAGGGGTCAAGAGTGGAGCTGCTTTCATTCTTAACTTGCTGCTCTATATACTCCTCTTTTCTCTCTCACTTCTCTTTATTCCCCTGTCCATTCCTTTCTTCCCCTCTCTTTTGCTCTTTCACTCTTATTTCATTTTCCTTGTCTCTATCTCTCCCTTGGTCTTTTACTCTCTGTATTTGCATATCCCTGTCTCTCTTCCCATCTCTTTCCCTGTCTCTCTCCCTGTCTGTCTCTCTCCCGGTTTCTCTCCCTGTCTGTCTCTCTGTCTGTCTGTCTCTCAGGTTTGTAGAGTTCAGAGACACCTGTGTCTAGGGTACTACTCATTATTTAGCGCCTGTTCCTCTCTGCTCCCTTTTTCTCCTGAATAATAGATGTTTGACTCCTATGATGCTATTGCCGTGTAGGCACCTTGGGAGCACGGTGTGTGTTGGTGTACATACTATGTCCACTCCATGACCCCCCCCCCCCTCAACCCAACCCTCTCCTTAGCTCACTAATAGAAAAGACAATCATAAACATTTCATGAGTGCTGTCTTTCTCTCCACATGCTGCTCTCTCTACATGATACAATGGTTGGTTTGGTTCAGCATGTTAACCTGTCTCTCGCTCGTCGCACCTTGATCCATCAGTGGGGAGGAGGAGACAGTGCAGCTCTTGTTCTTTCTATGTCCAGGGGGTTGGTGTACAGAGCTAGTGTTGGGGCATACACTAACAATACAATACGTTGGAGGACCTAGGTTTAGTGTAGTCAACAGGTGGAGGGACTGTCTAGGTAATTACTTGTTGGGGCAGGTGAAAATGGCTGTGTGGAAGTCCAGGAAGCAACAGATGCAGGGGGTGGGGTGTACGGAGCCCAGAGCTATGTTGCTGGTGCTGACACTGGCACATGCCTACGGTAACCTGGTGAACCGCATAGGGGAGTTGCAGAGGTGTGGATGAGGATGGGGGCTTGGTTCTATCTTTTTACAGTGGCAAGAAAATGTATGTGAACCCTTTGGAAATACCTGGACTTCTGCATAAATTAGTCATACAATTTGATCTGATCTTCATCTAGGTCACACCAATAGACAAACACAGTCTGCTTAAACTAATAACACACAAACAATTACATGTTTAAATGTCTTTATTGAACACACCGTGTAAACATTCACAGTGCAGGGTGGGAAAAGTATGTGAACCCTTGGATTTCATAACTGGTTGACCCTACATTGGCAGCAATAACCTCAGTCAAATGTTTTCTGTAGTTGCTGATCAGACCTGCACAACGATCAGGAGGAATTTTGGACCATTCCTCTTTACAAAACTGTTTCAGTTCAGCAATATTCTTGGGATGGCTGGTGTGAAGTGTTATCTTGAGGTCATGCCACAGCATCTTAATCGGGTTGTGGTCAGGACCTTGACTGGGCCACTCCAGAAGGCATATTTTTTTTCTGTTGAAGCCATTCTGTTGTTGATTTACTTCTGTGTTTTGGGTCGTTGTCATGTTGCATCAACCAACGTTTGTTGAGCTTCAATTGGTGGACAGACAGCCTTCTCCTGCAAAATGTCTTGATAATCTTGGGTATTAATTTTTTCCGGCGATGATAGCAAGCTGTCCAGGCGCAGCAAAGCAAAGCATGATGCTTCCTCCTCCATACTTTACAGTTGTGATGAGGTTTTGATGTTGGTGTGCTGAACCTTTTTTTCTCCAAACACACATAGTCTTGTTTGTGTCTTCCAAACTCAACTGTAGTTTCATCTGTCCACAAAATATTTTGCCAGTAGCGCTGTGGAACATCCAGGTGCTCTTTTGCGAACTTCAGATGTGCAGCAATGTTTTTTTGGGACAGCAGTGGCTTCTTCCGTGGTGTCCTCCAATGAACACCATTCTTGTTTAGTGTTTTATGTATCGTAGACTCGTCAACGGAGATAGCATGTTCCAGAGATTCCTGTAAGTCTTTAGCTAACACTAGGATTCTTCTTAAACTCATTGAGCATTCAGTGCTGTGCTCTTGCAGTCATCTTTGCAGGACGGCCACTTCTAGGGAGAGTATCAACAGTGCTGAACTTTCTCCATTTATAGACTATTTGTCTTACCATGGACTGATGAACATCAAGGCTTTCAGACATACTTTTGTAACCCTTTCCAGCTTAATCTTAGGTCTTCTCTTCTGAGATCTCTTTTGTTCGAGGCAAAGTTCACATCTGGTAATGCTTCTTGTGAATAGCAAACTCTAATTTTGTGAGTGACAAGAAATAGACAAGAAAAATACAATCATTTGTGTGTTATTACCGTCATATCGGTGCCGACTGTAAAGTTTGGTGGGGGAGGGATAATGGTCTGAGGCTGTTTTTCATGGTTCATGCTAGGCCCCTTAGTTCCAGTGAAGGGGAATCTTGATGCTACAGCATACAATGACATTCTAGACAATTCTTTGCTTCCAACTTTGTGGCAAAAGTTTGGGGAAGGCCCTTTCCTGTTTCAGCATGACAATGCCCTCGTGCACAAAGCCAGGTCCATACAGAAATGGTTTGTCGAGAGCGGTATGTAAGAACTTGACTGACCTGCACAGAGCCCTGACCTCAACCACATCGAGCACATTTGGGATTAATTGGAACGCCGACTGCGAGCCAGGCCTAATCGCCCAACATCAGTGCCCGACCTCACTAATGTTCTTGTGGCTGAACGGAAGCAAGTCCCCGCAGCAATGTTCCAACATCGAGTGCAAAGCCTTCCCAGAAGAGTGAAGGCTGTTATAGCAGCAAAGGGTGACCAACTCCATATTAATGCCCATGATTTTGGAATGAGATGTTCAATGAGCAGGTGTCCACATACTTTTGGTCATGTAGTGTAGCTAGTTGGGGTAACCACATATCAAAGTCATAGTAAGTATATTTTTCTTCAATGAAGTAGCTATCAGCAAGGTCAGAGCTAGTATGAAAAAAGGTTTGAGTGTTAGTTCACTAAAGTATTTTTAAAATTATTTTTTCTCTTCTCTTTCAAAGTCAAGCTCAGAACCAGCTGTTCGCCCTACACATATACAGTGGGGCAAAAACGTATTTAGTCAGCCACCAATTGTGCAAGTTCTCCCACTTAAAAAGATGAGAGAGGCCTATAATTGTCATCAGAGGTACACTTCCACTATGACAGACAAAATGAGAGAAAAAAATCCAGAAAATCACATTGTAGGATTTCTTATGAATTTATTTGCAAATTATGGTGGAAAATAAGTATTTGGTCAATAACAAAAGTTTATCTCAATACTTTGTTATATACCCTTTGTTGGCAATGACAGAGGTCAAACATTTTCTGTAAGTCTTCATAAGGTTTTCACACACTGTTGCTGGTATTTTGGCCCATTCCTCCATGCAGATCTCCTCTAGAGCAGTGATGTTTTGGGGCTGTTGCTGGGCAACACGGACTTTCAACTCCCTCCAAAGATTTTCTATGGGGTTGAGATCTGGAGACTGGCTAGGCCACTCCAGGACCTTGAAATGCTTCTTACGAAGCCACTCCTTCGTTGCCCGGGCGGTGTGTTTGGGATCATTGTCATGCTGAAAGACCCAGCCACGTTTCATCTTCAATGCCCTTGCTGATTGAAGGAGGTTTTCACTTAAAATCTCACGATACATGGCCCCATTCATTCTTTCCTTTACACGGATCAGTCGTCCTGGTCACTTTGCAGAAAAACAGCCCCAAAGCATGATGTTTCCACCCCCATGCTTCACAGTAGGTATGGTGTTCTTTGGATGCAACTCAGAATTCTTTGTCCTCCAAACATGACGAGTTGAGTTTTTACCAAAAAGTTATATTTTGGTTTCATCTGACCATATGACATTCTCCCAATCTTCTTCTGGATCATCCAATTGCTCTCAAGCAAACTTCAGACGGACATGTACTGGCTTAAGCAGGGGGACACGTCTGGCACTGCAGGATTTGAGTCCCTGGCGGCGTAGTGTGTTACTGATGGTAGGCTTTGTTACTTTGGTCCCAACTCTCTGCAGGTCATTCACTAGGTCCCCCCGTGTGGTTCTGGGATTTTTGCTCACCGTTCTTGTGATAATTTTGACCCTACGGGGTGAGATATTGCGTGGAGCCCCAGATCGAGGGAGATTATCAGTGGTCTTGTATGTCTTCCATTTCCTAATAATTGCTCCCGCAGTTGATTTCAGGCCTCTCTCATCTTTTTAAGTGGGAGAACTTGCACAATTGGTGGCTGACTAAATACTTTTTTGCCCCACTGTACATAATGTCCCACTGGTCACAGATGTCATTACAACGTCTATTCCACGTTGGTTCAACATAATGCATGTCCAGTAACTCTGCCTCTGGCTGTATTCTGACTCATCAACCTTTTCAGTGGTTGACTATTGATGTGACATTGTGACGAAGAACAGGACAGGCTGCTCTTTTGATGCTTTGTCTTCTGTATGTGCTAGGCTTTGTATGGAAACGGAACAGCAAGAGAGAAAGGGACTGAAACGAGAGATAGATAAAGAGAGAGTGAAACGAGAGATAGACAAAGAGAGAGAGAGTGAAACGAGAGATAGATAAAGAGAGAGAGTGAAACGAGAGATAGATAAAGTGAGAGAGTGAGAGGAAAGACAGAGACCTCCTACTAGGCCGGAGATGGTGAGGTGTTACCGTCTGTTGGATTTGCGTTTAGGTTGTGAGTGCAAAGGAAATGTGTGTGAGTGATTACAGGAATGTACTGTGTGAGGGCAGAGTGTGTTGCTTGCTTAGTCGCTTGTGTTTTTGTGTGCGTGTTTTTGTCGATTATGTATGTGACACGGGTGTGTGGGTGGTGTTTAAACAGGAAATTAGGAGAGTGTGTCTGCTTCATGGCTTCATGTTCAGGTGGGAGGGATTAGACACACACACACACACACACACACACACACACACACACACACACACACACACACACACACACACACACACACACACACTGAATGGGCATTGTAATGCAAATCCAGGTTTAGTCTCAACATGTCTTTTTTCTTATCAACAGAAGTTATTGCTTCTGTAGACAGACCAATGTTACTAGGCTATTATGGCATAGAATGACTTGATTGAATGTACAGGAGACATTATAGTAAGTACTAGTAGATACACATTCTGTTATGTCCATGGGCAGCTAGAACAAATTGGGCTTGCAGACAAACACATGTACACACACACACAGACACACAGAGACACACACACAAAGGGCAGTAAATCCCCCTCGACATGCCATGGATTTGGGCAAAACAGGGATTTTCTTCTTCAAAGGGCAAGGACCACCCATCGGAACACCGGAACAATGGTGGCGGGAGCGCCGGAAGCTTCACACACAGACACACAGACTAACCGCCCTCTTCGGCTTCTAGGATATTGAGGATTTGGGGGTTATTGTAAAGGCCAGTATAGAGCACATTCCACTGTATCTAGTCAAGCACAGGTCCCTTCAGACAGCAGATCACTCCCCTTAACTAACCCTGTTAGCACTGGTCTGTAATAAACCACACACACACACACACTGGACAGTGAGGGAGGAAATGAGAGGGATAAAGGGAGGCTGAGGGATGGAGAGAGAGAGAGATGGAGAGGGAGGGAGGGAGGGAGGGATGGAGAGAGAGTGCCTCTGCAGTGTGTCTTTTGGGAGGAGAATGTAGTGCAGGGCTGCTTAGACAAGCTTTAGACTTATAAGTGTTGTGCATGTTTTCGGGTGTGTTTTACTGTGTGTGTACATGTGTTTTTATTTGATTACTTCTTTTGAACTGAAACACAGAGAAGGCTTGCTGCTTTGTGCGGGTGATTCACAGGGAAATTTAAACTATTTGTTGCTTGAAAGCGGCTTTTGAAATCTAAGACAAAAGCTGGGAAGAGATGGTTGCTAACAACAGCAGACAGTACTCCGCTGCCTGCATATTTGGATTAGTCTCTGCCTCTTTCTTTCTCTCTCTCACTCTCTCTCGTCTCTCTCTCACCTTCCTTTCTCTTTTCCAAAAGCATCGCGTTCGTCTTTCTCCATCTACTTTTGTGTTTGAGTGAATTATTGTGTCCAACGTGTGTGCTTTGGGTATGTGGGAGAAAGACTGTATTGTGGAATGGTGATTTGAGCGTTGCTACGTTGATCCACTGTGCCTTTATGTAGATTATGTTAGATAAAGAGACACGCACGGCCTGCTTTGACTCATTGGAAGAACACAATGTTTTGATCACTGGTGGTGTTCATAAATTACATAGGACCAGGAGATTTTCCTGATAAGGTCATGTAGTCAGGAAACGCTCCTGGCCATAATCCTAGTCATACAATATGCAGATTCAGTCTTTCACAGAACATGATTTAAAATGTCACCCATAAAACTTGAATTAATGGAGGTGGATGCGGGAGCATGTTTATTGAACAAGGTATGTTTCAGTCCAGTCAACCTAACTCCACTCCTAATTGAGGGCCAGTGAACGTATTTGATGGTTTTATCCAGTCACATCCTATCTAGGGTAACGGGTGCAATTAAATGCTTTGGCCACTGCAGTGAAGAAGCTCCAAATCGCCAACGTCTTTAACTAGCTTTATGACAGCCTCTATCTGATCATCTGCAAATGGGACATCAGGCTTGCAGTGTTCTGTGAGTTCCAACTTCTGCCGTTGTCCTTTCTCCAGGGGTATCTGCAGGCTTATCGTCTTTAACAGGACACATCAAAATTGTTCATCTTCATATTCATTATCTCCAGCACCACCCCAACATCAACATATGTGAAAATGGCACGTTTTCTGGTAAAAGGGGAAGATAAGTGTTTCCAATGACAACATCAACAATGCCTACTCATAATTGGTTAAAATCACACGATGCAGACCGAAGAGGTAATTGGAAATCTTCCTCTTATCTTTCTTTCCACAAAACATAGAAATACGCCATTTTCACACATGTTGATGTTGGGGTGGTGCTGGTGATGATGAACATGAAATGTCCCTTTAAGTCATCAGATGAACTGAAGCTCCTAACATTGTCCACTGGCTGCAGGTCTTGGTGTCTCAAAGCAACCAGAAGTTCTTCTTTAAAGGAAAGTCATTGAGTACACTTCCTTCTGATCTCTTCCCTCACTACTTTTACAAAACTGAGCCGGCGTTCCGTGCCAAACTACCATGTTGGAATCTGAACAAGAAGACCCTGCTCCTCTGATAGGCATCTACATCATTCCTTAATGGAACTGACGATTTGTCTATATCTGTGAGATGGAGCCAACCATGCCGTCGTGTAGATCTGTGAGATGGTTGCATGTCCCTGAAAACCTTTTTCAGGGTCAACTGGATGATGCAGGGGGTTGATTTCTCAGGCTGGACTTCAATCTTTTTGAAGGATGACACTTCTCTCTTGAGTGGAACTTTGAATACCGGCCAATCCATGTTGGTGTTTGGGAACCCCATGTTGGTGTTTGGGAACTCTGGGGCCTTGGTTGGCTTCTGAAATTGGCTCTGTTATGAAGAGTTCAGGATTTTGTTTTTATTGGCTAGAATTAGCACTTGGGTTGTCTGTCAGTAAAGGATGAAGATAGATACAGTGGCTTGCAAAAGTATTCACCCCCTTGGCATTTTTTCTATTTTGTTGCCTTACAACCTAGAATTAAAATTGATTTTTTGAGGGGGGGTTTGTATCATTTCATTTACACAACATGCCTACCACTTTGAAGATGCTAAATATTTTGTCTTGTGAAACAAACAAGAAATAAGACCAAAAAAAACTGAAAGCTTTTGAGCGTGCATAACTATTCACCCACCCAAAGTCAATACTTTGTAGAGGCACCTTTTGCAGCAATTACAGCTGCAAGTCTTTTGGGGTATGTCTCTATAAGCTTGGCACATCTAGCCACTGGGATTTGTGCCCATTCTTCAAGGCAAAATTGCTCCAGCTCCTTCAAGTTGGATGGGTTCTGCTGGTGTACAGCAATATTTAAGTCATACCACAGGTTCTCAATTGGATTGAGGTCTGGGCTTTGTAAATGTAATTCCAAGACATTTAAATGTTTTCTCTTAAACCACTCGAGTGTTGCTTTAGCAGTATGCTTAGGGCCATTGTCCTGCTGGAAGGTGAACCTCTGTCCCAGTCTCAAATCTCTGGAAGACTGAGACAGGTTTCCCTCAAGAATTTCCCTGTATTTAACGCCATCTATCATTCCCTCAAATCTGACCAGTTTCCCAGTCCCTGCCGATGAAAAACATGGTGTTCTCGGGGTGATGAGAGCTGTTGGGTTTGCGCTAGACATAGCGTTTTCCTTGACGGTCAAAAAGCTAAATATTAGTCTCATCTGACCAGAGTATCTTCTTCCATATGTTTCGGGAGTCTCCCACATGCCTTTTGGCAAACACCAAAAACAATTCTTGAACAATGGCTTTTTTTCTGGCCAAACTCTGTGGAGTGTACGGCTTAAAGTGGTCCTATGGACAGATACTCTAATCTTCGCTGTGGAGCTTTGCAGCTCCTTAATGGGTATCTTTGGTCTCTTTGTTGCCTCTCTGATTAGTAGTGGGGCCCCCCTCTCTTGGCAGGTTTGTAGTGGTGCCATATTCTTTCCATTTTTTAATAATGGATTTAATGGTGCTCAGTGGGATGTTCAAAGTTTCAGATATTTTTTTATGACCCAACCCTGATCTGTACTTCTCCACAACTTTGTCCCTGACCTGTTTGGAGAGCTCCTTGGTCTTCATGGTGCCCCTTGCTTGGTGGTGTTGCAGACTCTGGGGCCATTCAGAACAGGTGTACAGTATATATACTGAGATCATGTGACAGATCTTGTGACACTTAGATTGCACACAGATGGACTTTATTTAACTCATTATGTGACTTCTGAAGGTAATTGGTTGCACCAGATCTTATTTAGGGGCTTAATAGCAAAGGGGGTGAAAACATATGCACACACCACTATTCCGTTGTTTGTTTGTTTCATTTCACTTCACTTCACCAATTTGGACTGTTTTGTTTATGTCCATTCCATGAAATCCAAATAAAAATCCATTTAAATGACAGGTTGTAATGCAACAAAATAGGAAAAACGTCAAGGGGCATGAACACCTTTGCAGGCACTGTACTAAAGGCATTGCTCTATTGATCTGTTCCTGAACACATTCCACTATTTCTATGGCTACACATTGTGAACATTTATTGTAACCATAGAACAATTATAATTGTAATTATATGATTGTTACAAGTGGGTTATGACCCTTCTTTGTGAGGTGTACATTAGGCCACACATTTTTTTGCTGTTAAATCATGCCAGTATGTAAACTTGCCTTTGTTTTCAGGTGCAAAAATCATTGTAAGATCATTCTTATGGTTTAGGTTATTTTGTTGTTTCCATAAGTAAGAAAAACTCAAATCAAGGTCCATAAAGTTTATTTCCATTGTGTCTATCTGTACAATAACCCTATAAAAAAAGTGTTACATCCAGCCTAGCGAGTTCTTCCTCTTTTCCACTCAAGGAATTTCGGGTTCCTCCATTTCTCCTACCCCCCCCCCCCTTCTGTCTCTCTGGATGCTGTCACTGTTATCTGACTGGCTGTTGTGACAGAGCCGTCTCTTGATTTGGCAGCCTCTGCTAAAGCTGAATTACTCCTTTTCAGCAGCACGACACACACAGCATGCCACATCGTTCTCGCAGTAATTGTCAAAAAATGCACAGTGATTGAAGTCTCCATCAACCGTGCTACCTGACAAACGGCGAAGCATCTCACGTCTCGTAGACAAAGAAGACCCCCAGATTTGTCATGGTTTTTCACAAGTTTTTTTTCATCAACCCTTTGAAACCATTAGGGGATATGTAGATGTTTGACAGGCAGCACGGATCGAATAGCCAATTAAAGAGGAGGAGTTACAGTACACGATTATTGACTGAGTTTGGATGAAGGGTCCATTCTATGATAAAGATGCCTAAGCAATGGCTCATGTAGAAAATAGTTATTCAGATAGAATTTGTTTGTTATTTACTATAGACCTAAAATCATTTTATTTATAATATTCCTAAAATCAAAACAATTACTATATTCCTAAAATGCTAAATAATGAAATAACTGTATTGAAAGGTTCCGTGAAATATTTCCTTTCCTATTCCATTGTTACCTGTGATTAATGGAACTGTGACTGTCAGATAACATTTACATTACATTTAAGTCATTTTAGCAGACGCTCTTATCCAGAGCGACTTACAAATTGGTGCATTCACCTTATGACATCCAGTGGAACAGCCACTTTACAATAGTGCATCTGAATCTTTTAAGGGGGGGGGGGGGTGAGAAGGATTACTTTATCCTATCCTAGGTATTCCTTAAAGAGGTGGGGTTTCAGGTGTCTCCGGAAGGTGGTGATTGACTCCGCTGTCCTGGCGTCGTGGGGAGTTTGTTCCACCATTGGGGGCCAGAGCAGCGAACAGTTTTGGCTGGGCTGAGCGGGAACTGTACTTCCTCAGTGGTAGGGAGGCGAGCAGGCCAGAGGTGGATGAACGCAGTGCCCTTGTTTGGGTGTAGGGCCTGATCAGAGCCTGGAGGTACTGAGGTGCCGTTCCCCTCACAGCTCCGTAGGCAAGCACCATGGTCTTGTAGCGGATGCGAGCTTCAACTGGAAGCCAGTGGAGAGAGCGGAGGAGCGGGGTGACGTGAGAGAACTTGGGAAGGTTGAACACCAGACGGGCTGCGGCGTTCTGGATGAGTTGTAGGGGTTTAATGGCACAGGCAGGGAGCCCAGCCAACAGCGAGTTGCAGTAATCCAGACGGGAGATGACAAGTGCCTGGATTAGGACCTGCGCCGCTTCCTGTGTGAGGCAGGGTCGTACTCTGCGGATGTTGTAGAGCATGAACCTACAGGAACGGGCCACCGCCTTGATGTTAGTTGAGAACGACAGGGTGTTGTCCAGATAAGATAAGAGATGTCTTTGTGAGAACGAACAAAGCAAATTTGATTGTTGACACTATTGCAACTAAGATGGATCGGAGCTAGTAAGACCTATGACCTATGACAGGTGAGACAAAAAGAAAGAAATTCCGTTTCAATTCAATTCTCTTTTTCCATTGGAGTTTGGTACTCTGTTGCACCTGTAGAAGTTTGTTGAATGGGTGTGGACTACTTTTGAACTGATGGTCCATTTTCTCCTTTCTCTCCTCTCCCTCACAGGCACCTTGCCCTATGACATAAAGATAGTGATTGCGGGGAACCATGAGTTGACCTTTGACCAGGAGTTCATGGCTGACCTGATCAAGCAGGACTTCTACTACTTCCCGTCGGCCTCCAAGCTGAAACCAGAGAACTACGAGAACGTCCAGTCCCTGCTCACCAACTGTATCTACCTGCAGGACTCAGAGGTCACTGTACGAGGCTTCCGTATCTACGGCTCCCCCTGGTGGGTGACTCTGTAACTGCAGTATACCTGATAGTTGACAACACTCCTACTACTTGATCTATTTCTATCTATCAATCTTCTCTCACAACCATTTTGTCCTTCCTCTCCACTTACTTTCCTGTCAGTCATTCACTCACCCTCCCCTCCACACACTTCCTCGCATGCTTTTTTTTTCATTGGCTACCTCTCTAGCTATGGTTCCTTCTTCTCTTTCTCACTGCCTCCCTCCCTCTCTCTTCTCCTCTCTCTCCCTGGTCAGCACCTGTGTGTGTGGTGCTGGTTTACCAATACCCCATAATGCAGTATGTGTGTTTGGTGAGGGGCCCCAGAGGCAGTGTTTAGGCACTGGGATGGGTGTGGGGACCCCTGTGCTAGGTAATTGGTTTGCTGAGATAGTGGAGTCCCTTGAGTTAGAGGAATAGCCGCTATGGAGAGATGCCTCAGGTGTGTTGAGAGGGCGAGAAGGCGGAGAGAGAGGAAGGAGGTATGGGGGGAGAGAGGGAGAGAACTGAAGACAGAGGGGGTGAGATGAACAATGGTGCACACAGCTTCAATTCAGTAACATCGGCCGGGCTTGGCTGGTGCAGTAGGCTTGCTACAGAAGGTAGATTAAATCATGTGTGTGTGTGTGTGTGTTGCAGCAGCCCGAGGCTCTGCTCCTCCAGCACAGAGGGACTCCAGCTGGAGGCGCCGTGTGTTTCCCTCTCCACACTGTCTGCTCCCTCTATCTCTCTACCTCTCCTCATCCCTCTCTCTCTCCCTCAATCCACCTGTCTGTCTGTGCGCTCCACATGCCGCTGGCTCGGCAGTGGGAGCACGGGGGAACACGGGGGAACAAGGATGTCTCTGTCTCTCTCTAATCTCTGTCAGGAGCAGAGGGACAGCGCCTGCTTTACCCGCTCCAGTCCCGTCTCCATGGCGATGCCAGACTGGGACTGATTTATGGCCCGTGACCGGCCTGTACTGTAGCCTCGGGGTGGTGGGAGGAAAGAAGCCTCTCTGCCTGTCTGTCTGTGTCTCCTGCCCTGATGAGACATCTGCCCTGAATGAACTGTAACCGCACAGTCGTTCTCCCCTCTGCTCCAGTCATTCTCCCCTCTGCTCCAGTCGTTCTCCCCTCTGCTCCAGTCGTTCTCCCCTCTGCTCCTGTCGTTCTCCCCTCTGCTCCTGTCGTTCTCTGCTCCTTTCGTTCTCCCCTCTGCTCCTGTCGTTCTCCCCTCTGCTCCTGTCGTTCTTCCCTCTGCTCCAGTCGCTCTCCCCTCTGCTCCAGTCGTTCTCCCCTCTGCTCCAGTCGTTCTCCCCTCTGCTCCTGTCGTTCTCCCCTCTGCTCCTGTCGTTCTTCCCTCTGCTCCAGTCGTTCTCCCCTCTGCTCCAGTCGTTCTCCCCTCTGCTCCAGTCATTCTCCCCTCTGCTCCAGTCATTCTCCCCTCTGCTCCAGTCATTCTCCCCTCTGCTCCAGTCATTCTCCCCTCTGCTCCAGTCATTCTCCCCTCTGCTCCAGTCATTCTCCCCTCAGCTCCAGTCATTCTCCCCTCTGCTCCAGTCATTCTCCCCTTTGCTCCCCTCTCACCTTCCCTCCATCTCCCTTCTTCCCCTTATCTTTCCCTGTCTCATTTCCTCCATTCTTCTCCCTCAATCCCCTCAGCCATCACTATTCCACAAAGCCCTGCTCCAAGCCCATATCTCTCCTTCTTCCCATCCCTCCATCCATCTTTACTTCTGTTCTGTCATCCTTCAATCACTCGTTCTTTCTTCTTTCGCTCCATCCATCCCTCTCTCCTCATGGGGGTCTGATTGCATGTGGCTCGCAGCATGGTGCTTTCTTGTCCGTCCCATGTCTCTGTCACAGACACACACACACACACACACACACACACACACACACACACACACACACACACACACACACAGCTCCACAATCCCTATCCCTACGCCCCAGTCTCCAGCCAAAATTAGATCCAAACATAGCATGCTGCATCCTACCCAAATCCTAACAATTTGTCATTCTCTGAAATGTGGAATCAAAAGGACAGCATGGGGGAGCGGTTGTGTGTGTGTGTGTGTGTGTGTGTGTGTGTGTGTGTGTGTGTGTGTGTGTGTGTGTGTGTGTGTGTGTGTGTGTGTGTGTGTGTGTGTGTGTGTGTGTGTGTGTGTGTGTGTGTGTGTGTGTGCCTCTGTTCCTGTTCTGACGGTAATGCAAGTTTATAAGTCATTTGTCATGGGCGTATCGCAAAGCCACTCCGCGTCTCGGAGCTAAAGGGACATGGAGGCAGAATGGAAGGTGTGTGTGTGTGTGTCTGTGATGTAGGTAGAACAGAAGAGCCCCGAACCATAGTCTAACAGTAGTGTGGGAGGCATGGGAATTAGCCACAGTGGTCGTCTTTTCAAAGCCCAAACGAGGCAGAGCCGCTACACACAACACAAGCACAGAAACACAGCGGAACGATGGAGAAGGAGGAGAAACTGGAACGAGTGAGGGGAGTTTTAATGGAGACCTGATCAACTGTGTTTGGGATTTTAGTCATTTATTTTTTTGAGTGTGTCTGAGAGGGCAGAGGTGGCAGCATTAGTGTAGTCTACAGCTGTGTGTGTGTGTGTGTGTGTCAGAATGTATGAGGTCTCGGGAACACATGTTTTGCTTTACACGGGGGAGAGAGAGCTCCTCGCTTCACTGCAGACTTCCAATGTAGCTAATCACATGGCTAATTAAGGAGATCACAACACCGTGGTGCGTGTGTGCATGTGTGTGTGTGCGTGTGTGTGTGCCCTGCTGGTATAGCCAAGAAGTGAACTATAAATGATGTAGCCTATTTAAATGATTAGCAGAGACTGCGTGGGCCTGATTAATTTCATCGTAAACCAGTCCCTTAAACGATGAATTGATTTGGGATTCAGTGGTAATCTCCACACCGATGATTCAATTCAACACAACTGTGTCGCCCTCACCTTGATCATGGACTGACCAATGAATGATCGGCCTTGTAGTTAAACATGTCATTTTAAACATGTTCTTTCTACAGCTTTAGCTTTAGTTCCACGTAGATCCTCACAGTATTTCACTCTCTTCACTGGTTTTCTCAAAGAAGCTTTGCGCTTCTTTTGGACTCGGCAGGGAGGTTGGAACACCAATGAGAGAGAGATATAGCAGGGAGATAGGAATGTTATTACAGAGAGGAGATAGTAAACGGGGGAGGGTGTAGAAAGAAGGTAAGAGAATGGTGTAAAGAAAGAGATGTAGAGATTGAGAGGCAGGAATGGTGAAAGGAGCGCGGGAAAGGGAGAGAGGTGGAGAAGAGGGGGGTGGAGAGAGTAACAGAGGCCTTATAGCGGCCCTCTCTGTGGAGTTAACTCTAAGTGTTCATAATGACCGTCTCTGAGGACGGCAGACACAGACACACACACACACATCTGAAGAGCGACGGGAGAGAGAGAGGGGGAGGACAGAGGAGAGAAATCAGGAGCTGTTTCTTGATGGGGGAGTGGTGGGATGAGGAGAGGAGAGACTTAAAAAAATATATAAAAAAATAACGGGAGAAATGTATCGCGCCCCACTGCTCTCCGAACGGAATAATTAAGCATGGAGATGCAAAAGACTCCTTAATTAGATTTTTTAATTATTTAGGAATTCACTTTTTTCTATAGTGGCCCAATTAAGAAAGCTCATCAGAAAAACTAAAGAGATGAAGAGAGTCTTCTCCTCGTCCTCCCCCTCTGCTTTCTTTGATTCATGGTGAGGGACAGAATACCTGCTCCCCCTGTTTTGAAAACTTCTCTGATGAAGGAGGGATGGCAAGAAGGAGAGATCTCTTTGCGCTCTGTTTTTAATGAACAGGTGTTGTGATGTAGACTGAGAGGAGGGGTGGAGAGTGGCGTGGCGAGAAAGAGGGAGAGAGGGACAGAATACTCAGAGGGGTTGTTAATAGCAGGACTCTAATGATCATGTAGAAATGATGAAGGTAATTTGACCTCTTTGGGAATAGTATATGAGTTCTAGCTGTTACTGCTGAACAGCTCTTACAGGATATAACGAGAGAGAGCGGGGGAGAGAGAGCGGGGGGAGAGAGAGCAGGGGAGAGAGAGCGGGGGAGAGAGAGCAGGGGAGACTTGTCGTCCTGCCCTGTGGGGACCAGCTATCTAGCTACAGTAGTGTCTCGTGGTGGGTGTTAATTTTCTAGGACTGCTCACCAGAGGCCTTGCTAAATTAACATCTGATGTGCTCAGAGACTGTCCCAAAAACCCTGGAGCCCTGTGCTCTACCCATCCTTCTCTCTCCCCTCCTCTTTTCTTCTTTCTCTCTTGTTCGTCCACATCGCCTGTTTCCAGTGGTTGAGGTGTATTCCCCAATTGGGACAGTGAGGTAGCCTATGATGAACATTGAGTAGTAATAAACGGCCACTTAAGGTTTGGAGAGGAAAAGGGAGAGAAAAACTACCTTCTTCAGCACTTGTAGATTCTCCTTGTTATTTAATCTCTTTCCCTCTATTCTCGTTCTCTTTCTCTAAGTGCTGTCAGTCTTTGTCCCTGCCGGTGAGTAAACACACTTATGGTGAGGCGTTAAGAAGGGAGGGAGAGAGAGAATGAACGAGGGAGGAGAGGAGGAGAAGGCGTTTAGTGTGTCTTGTTCCTGTAGGGATTTCTCTTTAAATTACCTGTTAAATGGCCTCAAGAGGAAGGCATGTGTTTGTGTGTGTGTGTGTGTGTGTGTGTGTGTGTGTGTGTGTGTGTGTGTGTGTGTGTGCGTGTGCGTGTGCGTGTGTGTGTGTGTGTCTGTGTGTGTGTGTGTGTGTCTGTGTGTGTGGTGCTGTAGGCCATCATCTTTGGTTACACACAAATGCTTCCCCTCCAAGGCATGTGAGCTTCATAATACATTTGAATTAAAGTGATTCTGTCTGTATGTTCTCCCTCCTCTCCTCTCTGTTTCTTGCACACACACACAGATATAGTGTTGTTCTCATCGTATAGTTTCTCCCTTGCGGTCTCAGTCGGGTCAGGCAGTGAGCAGACACTGGTCAGTGTCCTTATTGACCACAATTAGACCACATAGTCAGAACCAGTCTAGAGGACCAGGAATGCTTGTCCAAAAAGGCATCAGGGGTGTGAGTGGGGTTGTATGATGCTGTGAGTGTTTGTGTGTGTGGGGTGATTTCTTCCCCCTTAGGGTGTCTCTGTCCTCTATATCAGACCCTTCTGCTGTGCTGGCACGCGTGCTGCCATGATGCCCAGCACTGGTTCAGAACAGGGGTCCCTCTTCACCCCCACCTGCCATATTTTCACCCCACCCTCCACCATCCCATCAACCTCCATCTTTGGCAAATCAGTGTGTTTCCTTATGCACAGGAGACTGGTGGATGGGAGGGAGGGAGTAACAGTAGAAGGCTCTCCTTTTTCTTTTCCTTTCTTTCCTGTTCTTCTCCCTCCCTCTGAGAGGGAGAACTTTGAAATAATTTGTGTCTCGTGGGTTTTTACACATTCTAATTTCCAACTAAATGGGACATCTGTTTGAGAAAGGGAAGATTTGCCACGGTTGCCAAGGCAACTATCACTCTGAAGGAGTTGGAAAAAAGAAGTCCAACAGCTTTTCTGGACAGAATTAGACTGTAGTGGATGTAGCTAACGCACATTATCCCTCCAAGACAAACACAGCTTAGACACATGCTAGTTCCTCTGTCTTTTGCTCTCTGTCACTCGCCCTCTTTCTCTCTCGCTCTTTCCCCTCCTCCCCTCACTTTTTGCCTCATCCCCCTTTTTCTCTCCCCCTCTCTCCCTATCTCTTCTCCCCGCTCCCTCCCTATCCCTCCCTATCCCCCTGCAGAATCATAAGAAGAAAAAGATACGCGTCACATTGAGATCTGCCACCAATTAAAAAGGAAAGCCCCTCCCCCATATCTCCACTCTTTCCCCTGTCTCCCCCACTGCCGTTTCAACTGTCTCTCCTCTGTGAAGCCACCTCTTCCTCCATGGTAATTGGTCATTATTTAGAACAGGAAGGGACAAATGTGCTTCCCTAGCACTTCTAAATGCTATTTAAATGGGAATTCATTATGTTCTACGCTAACAGGGTTAGCGCCTAGCGCCACGGCTGTTATTAGGGAAATGTGGAAATGAGACAAGCAGGCAGGCGGCAGTCTAGGCTCAACCATGGGAATCAAAATACGACAAAAACCTGTTGTGACACTCTACAGAGGTGTGTTTGGAATGGAGTCAGACTAGACCGTGGATGATGGGCGTATGGGCAGGTATGGACACAGGAGAACGTCTAGGAGGGCTAGTGTCAGGTATAAGAGGCTAGAGATGTCCGATCTTTTACTCAACCTGCAGCTTACTTCAAAGTGGTTAGTGTGCATTGGACCTTATGACCATGTTGACCCATATCAGTGTTAACCAAATGGGAGGTCAATTCATGGCTTTAACATCATGAGTGCCGGCTTGAAACAAGATCCCTACTTTAAGCATTAGGCGGGTCAACGCACAGACAAATCTTTAAGGGGAACCTTGCTGGCATATTTGGGTGTATTCTGTTCCTCACCCTGCCCCCTCCCCTCTTTCTTTCTTGGCCCTCCTCTGTCCTCGCCCCCCCAAAAGCCTGCAGGGTTTGGACCCATCTCTCCATTGCCGCTCCAGGCACCTCCATATGACACAGCTCTCACCCACCTGCTCTCATCACACACACACACACACACACACACACACACACACACACACACACACACACACACACACACACACACACACACACACACACACACACACACACACACACACACACACACACACTGGGCTGCTGCAGCTTTCCTCCACCTGCTGCAACAAGGGAGGTTTACACGATGTTGGAAGCAGGCGCTGCCTACTCCCCTACCTCTCCACACACACATGCTGCTGACATACACACACATTGAACACACACACACACACATACTTCCACAGAGAGACTCACTTCCTCATCCCCTTAGTCTTTCTTTGTCTTCCAATCTTCCTGTCTCTGTCTGTGTGTCCGTCGGCCTCTCATTTCTCCCCCCATGCTTCTCTTCTTCTCTCATTCTCTCCTTCCTTTCTCTCTTTCACACTTTTCTGTCAAGTGTATCCACTTTGCGAGAAGACGTAGGTGGCGGCATGTGGACGTCCACATGAATCCCCCTCCCACCCTAGCGGCAACGTTAGTGCAACGTTAGTGTAACGTGTCTCTGTGCATCCTGTGAGATCAGAATCCGACGGGAGCTCATTATCGCTGGGCATGAAGTCGTCTGTCAGGACCCAGCAGATTTGTCATCTCTCAGTACCTCGCACTACCCATCCAGGGATAGGGGGAGGAGAGGGAGAGGGAGAGAGGAGGGGGGTCTTTGTTCGGGGTAGTTGGCTACAGAATCTGGAGAAACTCACAGAGCATTTCATGACCGTCGCAGGGTAACTATTCCTGACAGTGCATGTCATAGGGATCCATCACAGATGTGTCATAGTGTGACTACGTGTCTTAATATTGGAACCTTGTGAGGACAAGGTGACATAATTGTGTTTACTGCATATTGCTTGAGATTGTATCGGCAACTCTGTTGTAACTTATACATTCATGGTAAAAATACTTATTTTGAAAAAGGGCAGTAAATTGCTGAAACATTGTCAATAGAAGCGTTCTTTCCTCCTCGTTCTCTCGGGTTAATATGGTAAGAAATGCTTTTAGCCTGATTTAGTGTCAGAGCTTCACTTTCTGTTTTATGGTGCGATGTAAAACACCAGAAATATTGGTGATAATACGATAGTGAACGAACCAGATGTCATATTCTGCCATGTAGCCCGAAGTTCCTGCAAAGTCCTGTGTATGTTTAACTACTAGTAGTCTTTCCTAAGTCCCACTTTATTGCATGTCACTGATGTAGATTTGACGTGTGGGCAGATGTACAATTATGAAGCGTAAGCTATAGCACAGGTATATAGGAGAGACGTGTGTGAGAGGCTCAGTCCCTGATCAAACATGGTTTCCTCTGAGCTAGTTTCTGCTGATCTGTACTTTTCTGTTTCTAAAAAAAAAGAGAGAGGCACGGCGGAGAGGGGGGGGCACGGAGGAGAGGGGGAGAGGGACGGCAGAGAGGGGGAGAGGCATGGAGGAGGGGGAGAGGCACGGAGGAGGGGGGAGAGGCACGGCGGAGGGGGGTGCACGGAGGAGAGGCACGGGGAGGGGGGGCACGGCAGAGAGGGGGAGAGGCACGGAGGAGGGGAGGCATGGAGGGGGGAGGCATGGAGGGGGAGGCAAGGAGGAGAGGGAAGCAAGGATGGACAGGGATGCGTTTGTCTTTTCTGACATCCAACTTGATTACAGAGGAAGAGCAGCAAGCAGGAGGGAGAGGAAGAGTGACAGAGGAAGAGAGGAGAGCAGGAACAAGAGACACATCTATTCATCTGTCACTAACCTTACGCATCAGTCCCTCTGTTGCCCTCTCTCTCTCTCTCTCTCTCTCTCTCTCTCTGTGTCTGTCTCTCATTTCTCTTTCTTTAGCTATCTGGTGGTATGTCTGTATCACTCTTTTTTCCCATTTCTAATTCTTCCTTCTCTTTTTTGTCTTTGTCTATCCGTCTCTCCTTCTCCCTACAGTATATCATATATTTATTTTCTCCTCTCCTAATTCCCTCCACCCCTCATCGTTCCCCTTTAGAGGAAGTCTGCCTGCGTTTTATTAAATGTGGGAATCATCAGTCTATAGGGAGACTGAGACCTGCCAGGTGTGTGTGTGTGTGTGTGTGTGTGTGTGTGTGTGTGTGTGTGTGTGTGTGTGTGCGTGCGTGCGTGCGTGCGTGCGTGCGTGCGTGCGTGCGTGCGTGCGTGTGAGTGGGTGGGTGAGAGTGTTTGTGCATGCGAGTGTGTGAAAGCGTGTTTGTGCATGCTAGTGTGTGAGATCGTGTGTGCATGTGAGTATGTGATCGACACGGGGCGGTGGGAACAATGTTTCAGCATTTCACCAAACAAGCAGAATTAATGACACAGTGGAGGAGTAGATATGAGAGAGAGAGGTGGGAGCTCTGGGATTTATGGGGGGTAGTGGTTGGTTTAGACAGCAGCTGCGCTTCATTGATGGGGCTCGCTGTGGGAATGGATGAAACCAGCTTGATTTGACAAAGAAATGTAGATTTTCGAGAGGAAATGTACAGGCAGCTTCACATCTGTATAATATTGTTGTGTGCTACTGCTAGTTTAATAAAGATGAGTTTTTTATTGACAGAATATATGCTCTCCTTTGAGAAAACCCTATAAGAACACACGTCTGGCTTTAAACCTAACATTGAAGGTGGTGGGGGTTCTTGGGTTGTGTGCTGCTGCTGCTGATGAGTGTGAAGCTGTAAATGAGCACAGCTGTGAGGCTGACTGCTACTGGTCCAGAGAACCAGGCCTTTCAGACTTCACACAAGACAAGTGTCTCTGTACCCATCACAGTTTTGTTGATGAGGCTTGGTGTGTGTGTGTGTGGGGGGGTGTGTGGGGGGGCTGTCCCTGTCCCTGTCCCTGTCCCTGCACTCTGTCACAGATGGGCTCTGCGACGCCACGTACGTCTGCTCCAGTTTCACCAGAATGGTTGGACACTCTGAGGCTACTGCTGTACAGGGGTGTGTCTGTGTATAACAAAATGTGTATATCAGCTCAGAGGGGGTTGTGCAGGTGTGTGTGTGTGTGTGTGTGTGTGTGTGTGTGTGTGTGTGTGTGTGTGTGTGTGTGTGTGTGTGTGTGTGTGTGTGTGTGTGTGTGTGTGTGTGTGTGTGTGTGTGTGTGTGTGTGTGTGTGTGTGTGTCAGCCCCGGGGCTAGACATTGACTGGTGTAGCTCAGTGACTGTACTGTGTTTAGTAGATGAGAGCTCTGTGGTAGTCCGTCACCTAATCCTCCACCCACCCAGTGCTTAGACCCCCTACTGCGCTCACCACTCGCCTGCAATTAAGCCATTACAGAGACACACACACAGGCGCTGAGAGGGGGAAAGATGGGAGGAGAGACAGACTACAAAACAGCATTGCTTGATTTCCCGTGTGTCAACATTTACTGATAAAGTTTCCCTGTTTCGGTGTCTTGTGTGTGTTCATATTTCTTTCTAAATGTTTTGTGTGTGTGTGTGTCAGCGTGTCAGCCCGCTGGGTGTTACATAAGTCATGCTGAGGGCCAATATGTCCCCAATCTGCCTCTCCACAGAGAGAGGGGAAGTGGGGATGGGGGCAGGTAGAGGTAAAGAGGTGGAGAGGTGAGATTAGACAGGAAGAGAGGGAGGGAGAGAGTGGGTGCTCACTAGAATACAGAAATATAGAAGGAGGAATAGATGGGTTGAGTTATGGTACACGGATAGATACAATGAAGATGGAGAATGACAGATTAAGTGAGGACATGAGGAAATGAAGAAAGATGGTGACGGGAAGAACAGGAGGGTACGGTGGTGTTGAAGTAAGGACTGTTCTGTAGCTCACACAGGGAAAGGGGGGATACCTAGTCAGTTGTACAACCGAAATGTGTCTTCAGCATTTCACCCAACCCCTCTGAATCAGAGAGGTGCGGAGGTCTGCCTTAATCGACATCACATTTACATTACATTTAAGTCATTTAGCAGACGCTCTATTCCAGAGCGACTTACAAATTGGTGCATTCACCTTATGACATCCAGTAGAACAGTCACTTTACAATAGTGCATCTAAATCTTAAAGGGGGGTGAGAAGGATTACTTATCCTATCCTAGGTATTCCTTAAAGAGGTGGGGTTTCAGGTGTCTCCGGAAGGTGGTGATTGACTCCGCTGTCCTGGCGTCGTGAGGGAGTTTGTTCCACCATTGGGGGCCAGAGCAGCGAACAGTTTTGACTGGGCTGAGCGGGAACTGTACTTCCTCAGTGGTAGGGAGGCGAGCAGGCCAGAGGTGGATGAACGCAGTGCCCTTGTTTGGGTGTAGGGCCTGATCAGAGCCTGGAGGTACTGAGGTGCCGTTCCCCTCACAGCTCCGTAGGCAAGCACCATGGTCTTGTAGCGGATGCGAGCTTCAACTGGAAGCCAGTGGAGAGAGCGGAGGAGCGGGGTGACGTGAGAGAACTTGGGAAGATTGAACACCAGACGGGCTGCGGCGTTCTGGATGAGTTGTAGGGGTTTAATAGCACAGGCAGGGAGCCCAGCCAACAGCGAGTTGCAGTAATCCAGACGGGAGATGACAAGTGCCTGGATTAGGACCTGCGCCACTTCCTGTGTGAGGCAGGGTCGTACTCTGCGGATGTTGTAGAGCATGAACCTACAGGAACGGGCCACCGCCTTGATGTTAGTTGAGAACGACAGGGTGTTGTCCAGGATCACGCCAAGGTTCTTAGCGCTCTGGGAGGAGGACACAATGGAGTTGTCAACCGTGATGGCGAGATCATGGAACGGGCAGTCCTTCCCCGGGAGGAAGAGCAGCTCCGTCTTGCCGAGGTTCAGCTTGAGGTGGTGATCCGTCATCCACACTGATATGTCTGCCAGACATGCAGAGATGCGATTCGCCACCTGGTCATCAGAAGGGGGAAAGGAGAAGATTAATTGTGTGCCGTCTGCATAGCAATGATAGGAGAGACCATGTGAGGTTATGACAGAGCCAAGTGACTTGGTGTATAGCGAGAATAGGAGAGGGCCTAGAACAGAGCCCTGGGGGACACCAGTGGTGAGAGCGCGTGGTGAGGAGACAGATTCTCGCCACGCCACCTGGTAGGAGCGACCTGTCAAGTAGGACGCAATCCAAGCGTGGGCCGCGCCGGAGATGCCCAACTCGGAGAGGGTGGAGAGGAGGATCTGATGGTTCACAGTATCGAAGGCAGCCGATAGGTCTAGAAGGATGAGAGCAGAGGAGAGAGAGTTAGCTTTAGCAGTGCGGAGCGCCTCCGTGATACAGAGAAGAGCAGTCTCAGTTGAATGACTAGTCTTGAAACCTGACTGATTTGGATCAAGAAGGTCATTCAGAGAGAGATAGCAGGAGAGCTGGCCAAGGACGGCACGTTCAAGAGTTTTGGAGAGAAAAGAAAGAAGGGATACTGGTCTGTAGTTGTTGACATCGGAGGGATCGAGTGTAGGTTTTTTCAGAAGGGGTGCAACTCTCGCTCTCTTGAAGACAGAAGGGACGTAGCCAGCGGTCAGGGATGAGTTGATGAGCGAGGTGAGGTAAGGGAGAAGGTCTCCGGAAATGGTCTGGAGAAGAGAGGAGGGGATAGGGTCAAGCGGGCAGGTTGTTGGGCGGCCGGCCGTCACAAGACGCGAGATTTCATCTGGAGAGAGAGGGGAGAAAGAGGTCAGAGCACAGGGTAGGGCAGTGTGAGCAGAACCAGCGGTGCCGTTTGACTTAGCAAACGAGGATCGGATGTCGTCGACCTTCTTTTCAAAATGGTTGACGAAGTCATCTGCAGAGAGGGAGGAGGGGGGGGGGAGATTCAGGAGGGAGGAGAAGGTGGCAAAGAGCTTCCTAGGGTTAGAGGCAGCTGCTTGGAATTTAGAGTGGTAGAAAATGGCTTTAGCAGCAGAGACAGAGGAGGAAATGTAGAGAGGAGGGAGTGAAAGGATGCCAGGTCCGCAGGGAGGCGAGTTTTCCTCCATTTCCGCTCGGCTGCCCGGAGCCCTGTTCTGTGAGCTCGCAATGAGTCGTCGAGCCACGGAGCGGGAGGGGAGGACCAAGCCGGCCTGGAGGATAGGGGACATAGAGAGTCAAAGGATGCAGAAAGGGAGGAGAGGAGGGTTGAGGAGGCAGAATCAGGAGATAGGTTGGAGAAGGTTTGAGCAGAGGGAAGAGATGATAGGATGGAAGAGGAGAGAGTAGCGGGGAGAGAGAGCGAAGGTTGGGACGGCGCGATACCATCCGAGTAGGGGCAGTGTGGGAAGTGTTGGATGAGAGCGAGAGGGAAAAGGATACAAGGTAGTGGTCGGAGACTTGGAGGGGAGTTGCAATGAGGTTAGTGGAAGAACAGCATCTAGTAAAGATGAGGTCGAGCGTATTGCCTGCCTTGTGAGTAGGGGGAAGGTGAGAGGGTGAGGTCAAAAGAGGAGAGGAGTGGAAAGAAGGAGGCAGAGAGGAATGAGTCAAAGGTAGACGTGGGGAGGTTAAAGTCGCCCAGCACTGTGAGAGGTGAGCCGTCCTCAGGAAAGGAGCTTATCAAGGCATCAAGCTCATTGATGAACTCTCCGAGGGAACCTGGAGGGCGATAAATGATAAGGATGTTAAGCTTGAAAGGGCTGGTAACTGTGACAGCATGGAATTCAAAGGAGGCGATAGACAGATGGGTAAGGGGAGAAAGAGAGAATGACCACTTGGGAGAGATGAGGATCCCGGTGCCACCACCCCGCTGACCAGAAGCTCTCGGGGTGTGCGAGAACACGTGGGCGGACGAAGAGAGAGCAGTAGGAGTAGCAGTGTTGTCTGTGGTGATCCATGTTTCCGTCAGTGCCAAGAAGTCGAGGGACTGGAGGGAGGCATAGGCTGAGATGAACTCTGCCTTGTTGGCCGCAGATCGGCAGTTCCAGAGGCTACCGGAGACCTGGAACTCCACGTGGGTCGTGCGCGCTGGGACCACCAGATTAGGGTGGCCGCGGCCACGCGGTGTGGAGCGTTTGTATGGTCTGTGCAGAGAGGAGAGAACAGGGATAAACAGACACATAGTTGACAGGCTACAGAAGAGGCTACGCTAATGCAAAGGAGATTGGAATGACAAGTGGACTACACGTCTCGAATGTTCAGAAAGTTAAGCTTACGTAGCAAGAATCTTATTGACTAAAATGATACAGTACTGCTGAAGTAGGCTGGCTGGCAGTGGCTGCGTTGTTGACACTACACTAATCAAGTCGTTCCGTTGAGTGTAATAGTTTCTGCAGTGCTGCTATTCAGGGGCTGGCTGGCTAGCTAGCAGTGTTGTTTACGTTACGTTGCGTTAAAAGAACGACAATAGCTGGCTAGCTAACCTAGAAAATCGCTCTAGACTACACAATTATCTTTGATACAAAGACGGCTATGTAGCTAGCTACGATCAAACAAATCAAACCGTTGTACTGTAATGAAATGAAATGAAAATGTGATACTACCTGTGAATGCGACCGGGTTGTTGAGTCCTATTCGGTAGACGTTGGCTAGCTAGCAGAGTCTCCTACGTTAAGGATGACAAATAGCTGGCTAGCTAACCTCGGTAAATTAAGATAATCACTCTAAGACTACACACTCTAAACTACACAATTATCTTGGATACGAAGACAGCAAAGACAGCTATGTAGCTAGCTAACACTACACTAATCAAGTCGTTCAGTTGAGTGTAATAGTTTCTACGGTGCTGCTAATCGGTAGACGGTGGACGTTTGCTAGCAGGCTAGCTGGCTAGCTGCTGGGCAAATAGCAGTGAAGACTACGTTAGGACGACTAAATACAATAATTATGCAATTATCTTTGATACAAAGACGGCTATGTAGCTAGCTAAGAAGAAATTGCTAAGATTAGACAAATCAAACCGTTGTACTATAATGAAATGTAATGAAAAGGTTATACTACCTGCGGAGCGAAGTGCCCATGCGACCGCTCGCTCCAACCCGGAAGTACCCACACGGTGCCCGGGGAGCAGTTGTTGGGGGTTAACTGCCTTGCTCAAGGCCAGAACGGCTGATTCGAACCAGCGACCTTTCGGTCACTCCAGGCTGGGCCCTGTCACATTTCTTATCCTCATGACTGTCAGAGTCAGATATACAGTACTCTGCCTTTCAGTCTTCTCTCTCTCTCTCTCCTTCCCCATCTCTTATTTTCCCTCTATCCCACTCCCTTTCTTTCCCTCTCTCCCCCTCTCTCTCTCTGCATCAGTGTCGGTGTCCGTCCCTCTCCTTTCCCTTTTCTCTCCCTCCATCTCAGTAGTCCTGCAGTGAGGATCAATCTTGCCGGGTGGACTGGCTGTGTGTGTGTGTGTGTGTGTGTGTGTGTGTGTGTGTGTGTGTGTGTGTGTGTGTGTGTGTGTGTGTGTGTGTGTGTGTGTGTGTGTGTGTGTGTGTGTGTGTGTGTGTGTGTGTGTGTGTGTGTGTGTGTGTGTGTGGTAGTCGTGATTAAACATCCAAGTCTGTACATTAACCATTGTGTGTGGGAGGGAGAAAAGTGTGCGCTGAGAAAGGTTTAGAGTTGGGATTAATAATGGAAAAGAGAAAGAAACGTATTCCTCTAACATGAAATAGCGTCTTCTTGGAGTCAAACTCTCTCCTGCTTCTCCCATGTACCAGCGCGGGCTATGTGTCTGTAAATTAACTTATAACTGTCCTATTGAAAGATTTGAATCCTATTGTGTGTGATAGAGAGAATGGGACAGAAGCAGTGTTGAGGCTACTTCTTCAACTGACTCATTTTAAAATGGCTCCTCATTGGCTCATGGAGTAGACTTAAACAAAGAGGACAATGGGAGATATCAGACAGTCAGAGGACATAGAGTACCTAGCAGTATTTACTAGTATCTAGTACTGACAGAGAGAAGTTCCCTCAGAGTAGAATGTATTGTTTGTGTGTAATTACCCAGTAATAGGAAGCAGTGTTAACAGTCAGTAGCCTGTGTTTGAACTAGCCCACCTAGCCTCCAGGCTAGTGAATGAGTAAATGAGAACAGGAAGGCTGCTAAAAGCATCTCTAAGCAGCTCTGTTGACCTCTATCTGAGCAGTGGCGTCCCAACGGACCTCTCCCACCCCGGAACACTTTTAATTGAAACAGGCTCTTAACGAGGTTAGGGGGGGGGAGACACACGTCAAGTGGTGCGGAGAGGCAGGGGTTTAATAAGAAAAACTCAGCTCTTAGGAGTGACAAGTGACAGCAACCCCCTTTAGTATTACCCAGATGTGAGCATACACATACAGTACACGCACATACACACAGTCTAATAAGAGCACACAAGCAGAGAGTGTGTGTGTGCGTGTGTTTTCCTCCCCTTCCTTCCAGGCTGTTATTAGGGCCGTTAAGTCGACAGTAGCTCTTAATTAACTCAAGCTGAGGTGATGATGGTGGGGTGTGACTGCATCCACTCTGATTCTCTGAGAAATAACAAACTTGAAATGAACACACACACACACTCCTATAGCATACACACATTCATTAGCTGTCTCTCTGGTTGCGCCTCCCTCATCTATTCCGTCTTCCTATTCTGCTTCTCTTCATACTGTCTGTCAAAAGATATATAGAGAGAACCCAGACTTGTTCTATACTGTATAGATACCACTCTCTTCTGTGTTTTCTCTCCATTTTTCTTCAACTCCATTTCTCTACCTTTCTCTTTTCCCGTCTCACAACATCACTAAAGCAAGCTCCCTCATTCTCTCTTTCGTCTTTTGTCTCTCTTTCTCTATTTCTCACCAAGCCTGTTCCTCTCTAGACCTCAGGATAAGTCTGGAATTGATTTAGATTTAAAATTCCTCTTCTGGCGTGCTGTTTTTCTTCCTAACGACTGTGAAGTTAACCAAAGTGTGTGTGTGTGGTTAACGCCTCGCGCCCCTCAGCACTGCCTGATTCGTTAATCATTCATGGGCTTTCTCCAATGATATCATTAAGCTTCTGAATGGAGAAACACACACACACACATACACACACTGAAATAGTTACACGCACACATTACTGAGAGCGAGACTGATCTCTTATTTGTTTTCAAACCTTCTATAATATTACGCTGTTAAGTAAAGTGTTTTGGGTAAACCTGACTCTCTCTCTCTCGCTCTCTCTCTCTCTCTCTCTCTCTCTCTCTCTCTCTCTCTCTTTGTCAGTCTCTCTCTCTCTCTCTCTGTCAGTCTCTCTCTCTCTCTCTCTCTCTCTCTCTCTCTCTCTCTCTCTCTCTCTCTCTCTCTCTGACTCTCTCTGACTCTCTCTCTCTCTCTCTTTGTCAGTCTCTCTCTCTCTCTCTCTTTGTCAGTCTCTCTCTCTCTCTCCCTCTCTCTGTCAGCCTCTCTCTCTCTCTCTCTCTCTCTCTCTCTCTCTCTCTCTCTCTCTCTCTCACTTTAGAAAAGGGGGAAAAGAATCACATCAAATGAAAGTGATTTTTACGCCGTCGTTTTTTTCCCAGCATGCTTTGCTTTGCCCCTAGACGACGCCTAGGGATCCAGCGCTCTAACTCAAACATCTGTTTCCTTCTTTTTCATATCCGTAACAAATAACAAACCTATCTTTAATATGCTGAGCACGTCCCCAATTCTCCTCCCTAACTGCACAAAAAAACGCTAGTTTATTTCTAATCCCTTTCCTGGTCAAATCCTATTCATATCGTGGAGATGTTATCCATAGTATTATGTTCTTTTAGTTTTCGTGTTTAGACTGCAATCAGAAGAATCAGGGTTTTTCCTGGAGTGAAGTTGCACTCTCACAGTTAAATCAGTGTATCTTCCTTTTGCTACTGGGATAAGGATGTGACATGTTACACTGCTGCCATGTGACATTTTATATGGTCCATGTGCTTATAAAATAATACAGTCAGATGCACCTTCAGAGTCAGATGAACTCGTGGATACCATTTTTATGTCTCTGCATCCAGTATGAAGGAAGTTGGTGGTAGTATCATGATCCAATGCTAACTAGCGTTAGCGCAACGCCTGGAAGTCTATAGGTATCTGCTAGCCGGCTAGATACTTTATAGCATGTGATTTTGGCCCTAGTGGTAGAAAGTCCCAGACTTTTAACTTGAGATGAGCTGGAAGTGGGAACAGAAAGAAGAAATGCAAGTATTTACATAATGTACAAACTCACTCTTTTCTCTCTCATTCCCTTCATCTCTATCTCATTCCATCTCCATGTCTCTCTCAATAGCCCCTTAATTCTTTCTCATCTCCCCTTTTCCCTTTCTACCCCCCTTCTCTATCTCTCTGTCTCTCTCTTTCTCTTTTTATCGAACCCTCTTAGGGAAATTACAGTCCAATTGCGATTACCAGAGAAAAGTGTTTTTCCTCTTCATCTCTCCATTCAGATATGAAGAGGGGATGGATGGGTTGTGTCTCAAATGCCACTCTATTCTCAATATAGCTCTGGTCAAAAGTAGTGCACTAGGGAATATGGTGCCATTTGGAAAGCAGATGAGACTGGCAGCTCATCTCATTTTAATTGAGACATCCATGTTAAGACGGACATGAATATTTAACCGGCCCAATTAATATGCTAAGGCCAATTTAAATGTTTTAAAATTCCCTGTGTAAATTATTGAAATTGCGTTCACTGGGAACTTCAGATGTTTCATAAAGTGTTTAGGCTCTGATGTCCCGAAGTGATGGAATTTTAATGGAGTAGATTCAAGCTGAAATGGGACACCGTTTCCCATGATGCACCTCTCACTCTGTCTCCTTAACCTCTCAGGCAGTGACCCCAGGGTTGGGACCATCACCAAATGTATCCTGCTGTATTATACCACTATGTCTCTTTAATCAAGTGTGTGTGTACATGTGTGTGTGTGTGTGCCCCCCCCCACACACTCTCGCGTGCATACGTAACGGCACAAGCGGCAGGAAATGATAAAACAGCCTCCATCTGACGTTCCACTGAAGCGCCAAGCGATGGACGGCGTGGCACCGATAAAAGTAGGCTTTTCCAGTGACTGCCCTCTGCAAATGAACAAAAGCCGGCGGTAAGAGAACTAACGGCGCCGTCATCGTGGTTACACACGCGTGGCTCGCCTTACGGTACAGAGGAAGATGGATCTGAGGACTCATTGTTAGTGACATGTTAATTTCTCCACCGTCACTCACCCACCAGAGGCGTCCGCTATCAAAGTGAAGGGACACGGACCCAGCCGCCAAGTCCCTCTCTTCCTCTCTCCTCTTTTCCTCTCTTCTCTTTTCCCCTCCCGTCCTGGAAGGCTCCAATGCCGACTGTTGAATCAAGCGGACGTTAATGTTTAATGTTGGGGTTTTATATCCTAGCGCTTTCTGCCTGCTCATCTACAGTTCTGTCTAATTTATACTATTTGTACGTGGCAGCAGTGGTGTTTGATTCAAGTTTGGAGGGAGTTGATTTGATTTGTCAGAGCAGATGATTGAGGTTCAGAGATTAAGTGCCATTTTGGCTATCACACTTAATCTGTCCCCCCGCAGGGTTCACCCCCCCCGCAGGGCTCTCCCTTATTAGAGATGATGATGGGTGATTTTGTTGACAGTGATATGATATACTGTATTAATCTCTCTCTCTCGTTCTCTCTCTTTCTCTGAGCCAGGCAGCCATGGTACTATGGCTGGGGGTTCAACCTGCCAAGAGGTCAGGCTCTGTTGGACAAGTGGAACCAGATTCCCGACTCCACCGACATACTGGTCACACACTGCCCCCCACTGGGTGAGGGAGACATTACACCTGGGGGACACAATCATGAGACATCATCGCACACACGTTACAAACACACGCACATTCACACACGCACATGTGAGCACACTCAGTGCTTTGATAGACTGTCAAATCAGTAATACTTTCTGAATAATCTGTCATTTATTCCTGTTATCATCCTCGTGTAAATATCTACCCACACTTACATACACATTTGCATAACACACGCACACTTTCACAGCTCATCTCCCGCTGCAGCTGGGAGATGCTCAGACGAGTGTGTGTGATTGATTTCTGTGGCTGCTGCGTGGCGTCTCGCCTCTAAACACAGGGAGTTATTTTCCGTTCAGTTTAGCCAAGTGTCTCCAGCTCCCCTCTCCTCATAAGCCACCGGCATATGGAGCAGCTACAGCGGGCCACTAATGCCTATTAGAGGGAGAGACAAAGAGAGGGATAGAGAGGAGGGGGAGAGAGGGAGAAAGAGGTGGAGAAGAAGGAGAGACAAGTGGAGAGAGAGGAGGCTGGGGAGGAGAAGGAGAGAGAGGGAGGTGGAGAAGAAGGAGAGACAAGTGGAGAGAGAGGAGGCTGGGGAGGAGAAGGAGAGAGAGGGAGGTGGAGAAGAGAGAGATAGAGAGACAGAGGGAAAGAATGGACAGAGAACTACAGAGAGACCGTTGGTCTAGAGAAAGAGGAAGAGAAGGATACAACAGAAAGCGAGGGGCTAGACGTAAAGTGACCGAGAAGAAAGAGTGAGAGGGGCGGTTCGTTCGCACTGCGGCAAAAACCATCGTCTTTTATGGGGCGCGATAAAGCGATGGAACGGAGATGGAGGAAAGGAGGAATATGGCCTTTTTTAATCTAACGATGAGGAGGAAGATACATAGGAGGAACAAATCTGTATGAAAGCTGTTTACTCACCAGCTGTCTTAAAACAAGCAGAGAATTAGTCGAGTGTCCAGAAATGGAGACAGAGCCATTACTCTTCACATCAAAAAAGTCTCCACGGACTTGTAAAGTAGCCCAAAGTGATTTGAGTTTTTTTTGTTGCTGAATTACATTTACTTATTTCGAGCTTTTCACTAGATTTCAAAGCACTTTGTGTCACCCCATCCACCACCAATGTGTGCATGGCACGAGAAAAAACAGTCCTGATAGTGTTTCTATAGACTCAGCGGTATGCTTCCTATAGAAGTGACACTAAATCAGTCTCCCTCTCTCTCTCTCTCTCTCTCTCTCTCTCTCTCTCTCTCTCTCTCTCTCTCTCTCTCTCTCTCTCTCTCTCTCTCTCTCTCTCTCTCTCTCTCTCTCTCTCTCTCTCTCTCTCACCCGTGTCACACTGTGTGTAGGGTTCCTGGACTGGGTTCCTAAGAAGATGCAGCGGGTGGGCTGTATGGAGCTGCTCAACACTGTCCAGAGGAGAGTACAGCCCAAGCTGCACGTGTTCGGACACATCCACGAAGGTACACACACACACACACACACACACACACACACACACACACACACACACACACACATACACACTTTCATTCTGTATGAATGAGGTTTCTCATACTGCTACACAAGCCTACATATTTAAATCAGATTATCGATCTTGTAGCACAAGGTCTATGGAGTGCGTCATTATGACTTGTTTATGGATTCTTGCCACGAGGCTGTATTTGATTCTATTAAAGGCATACATTATGCCTGGAAGTGGTACTGCAGCGTCTCATCCAGGCCAGGGGGGACTGGGAGGCCTTCTCTCCAGGCTGAGTGATTCTTTTTTTGGGGTTAGCAGGTCAGCGTGGGTCCCCCAGAGCACCATGGCCCCTTCGGAGAGGACCAGATTAGTAACTAGATCAGATTCACACAGGGAGGAACACGCCGGATTTAGCCCTGCGTGTGGATCTGTGCGACTGAGATAGATTGGGAGCAAGGAAGAAAGGAGAGAAAAGGAATTGTAGCTTTTGTCATTTGTCACACGTTCTTTATATCAGACCGGTTCATTCTGAGTGATTGAAAAAGGCCAAAAAATATCTCACCTGTAAATCATTGTAGCTCAGTTGGTAGAGCATGGCGCTTGTAACGCCAGGGTAGTGGGTTCGATTCCCGGGACCACCCATACGTAGAATGTATGCACACATGACTGTAAGTCGCTTTGGATAAAAGCGTCAGCTAAATGGCATATATTATTATTATTATATTATTTCCTACATGTCAAACGAGATGCAGTTGTCAGTGTTAGATGTGGATAGTTCTGTCAATAAAGGGAAATGTAGAGAGTAAAGAAGTCAATGAATAAATGAGTGTTACTGTCAGTCTGTCTTTCACTCCCTCTCTAACAGTCGTCTCCCTTCCTCTCTCCTCTACCTCCTCCAGGTTATGGTATGATGACAGACGGCACCACCACGTTTGTCAACGCCTCGGCCTGCACAGTCAACTTCCAGCCCATGAACCCGCCCATCGTCTTCGACCTGCCCAATCCCACCAGGACCACATGACTAGAGAAGCCCCGCCCTGCTGAGCCCCCCTCCAATCAGGAGACAAGTGGTGGGAAGGCCCATAGGTGAGGGTGGCGGGCAGGTGTGGTGGAGTACTGTATATAGTCAAGGCTCTAACGGATGCTGTGTGTGTGTGTGTGTGTGTGTGTGTGTGTGTGTGTGTGTGTGTGTGTGTGTGTGTGTGTGTGTGTGTGTGTGTGTGTGTGTGTGTGTGTGTGTGTGTGTGTGTGTGTGTGTGTGTGTGTGTGTGTGCGTGCGTGTTGGTGTGTGTGGCACAACACACACAAGCCCAAGTCTCTTACAGACGTTGTGTGTGTCTAAAGAAACAGGCGCTGTTGCCAATCCTCACTTGGCAAATCCATCGATGTTCTTTTATATACTGTCATTCCTTTATTTGAACAAAAGCTCTTACAAACTCGAATGTAAGGCAAAAGACAGACCCCAGATGCCTCATTTCTCATATGGACATGTCAGCATTAGTCTGTGAATCTTCTGTTGCACTTCTACTGCACTGACAATCTGACCTGGCTGTCAGATAGAGAAGAGGACAGGGGGAACAGTGTCTCCTGTGTCACTGTTTGGACTCACAGTCTTTCTCTCAGAAGAAGACACTGGATAACTCTCATTCTCTCTTGTTCCTCATAGAGGACTCTGTTAAGCCACCAGTGGAAGTTGCTCAGTGGTGACGTTTTGACATTGTGACATTGTGGTCCACCCTTCATTTGAGACCTTCCCTGAGGAGTGATTGAACACTTACCAGTAGGGTTTCAGAACATGAACCCAATGTCCATGTTCGACTTTGTGGAGCTGTTTGCCAGCACAGAAAGGATACCCCTTCCAGTACTCTGATATCACACATCCTGCACTGCAGATTAAAACACTGCTTTCCCCTCATCCCTTTTTCTCTTGATCCCTCGTTTTCCCTGCCCCTCTAGGTTCACTCTCTTTCTCTCACTCTCTCTCTTTTTCTCTCTCTCTCTCTCTCTCTCTCTCTCTCTCTCTCTCTCTCTCTCTCTCTCTCTCGCTCTCTCTCTCTCTCAGGCCTTGGACATGGTGGTTTGTGTGTGTGTGTGTGTGTGTGTGTGTGTGTCTGTGAGAGAGAGAGAGATCAAAGTGTGTGTGTGAGGGCAGCGGGAGGTCTCTGCCACGGGCTGTGTGTGAGTATAAGTGTCAAACGTGTTGACACCACTCCCCTGGGTCTCATTACAACTCTCAGTAAGCCTCTTAACCAGGGGAGAGGGATCTCTTCTCTTCCTCTTTTCCCTTGTTTATCCCCCTCTCTCCTTCTTCCCCCCTCCATCCCTCGTTGCATGTGTAATCAGCTCACCCTCTCATCCCTGGCTCATGTGCCGTGATCCTGACAAGTTTATTTATTCCGAGGTCACCGACTGGGAAGTCTGCACGATTTTGATTCCTGGTACGGATTACTGGAAATACGTAATAGCCAACGAAGCGGATTGGCAAATGTGTTCGCTCCCGACCCTGTACAGAAACAGCAGTGTCTGGAATGTTCTCGCTGCTCCATGGTGCCCTTTCTGGGAGAGATGTATCATGGGAATGAACTTTGAACTCTTAGTGGACCAATGAATGACGATGAGGTGTAGGCCTAATGTACCGTAACTGGTCAAGAAGTCGGAACTGTACATCTACATCACCTGTCATTGTAAAAACATGTTAGCAATCAAGGATTACTTCAAATGTTGTTAAATATGTGTGTTGTTTAAAAAAAGAGCCAGTGCAGAAACAATGTTTACATTTTATTCTAAGTTCAGTTCTTTCTTGAATAGGCTAATAAATGCTTATTACTGTATAATAATAGCTGCACTATATTACACTCTAAAAAATGCTGGGTTGTTTGGTTGACTCAACTCACGAGTTGTTTTCTTTAAAAACTTCAGGGTTATTGATGCTGGGTTATTGAGTTATGACTTTGGGCTTCAATGACGCTTACAGAAGTGTATATGTTCCCTAAAACCTATGTAAATCCCATTGTTGGGATACAATAAGGTGGTATACCTTATTAGGCAATAAGATGGTATACCTTATAATAAGTAATAAAGAATAATAATAATATTACAGACGAATGTGTGAAAAGCATGTTATTGACATTTTAATTTGCAGTATGTAAATTTAAGATTATTATATATTATTAAGATGAAGAACAGGAGTGACATTTAGTCTCACGGGTGGCCAATAAGATCTTGCTTAAAGCCACTCCCCTAATAAACCAGGCCTCCTGAAAATAACCTAAGGATTACGTTAAATAAGACCCAGCTTCTAGGTCAACCCAGCATGAGAGTAAAAAATACCCAACTGATGGTTACATTAACCCATGTTTGGGTAATCCCAACTACCCAACATGTTGGGTCATTCATGCAACCCAACTGGCTGGGTCAAAATAACCCAACATGCGTTCTGTCCACTATTTAACAAACGCTAAATTGGGTTGTTTTTAGCCTATCATTTTTTATAGTGCACGGGGTTACCCACACCTTGTGTAGCCATTATTAACGCGTTCATGTTGTCAAGCAGTTGTCTGCGTAAAAAAGGGTTACATTTTTCTTTCGAAAGCACTTGTGAATGAGCGTCCTTCCTCTGCTCGTCTGGAAGCCTTTGGTTGGCTAGCTGAGCTCAAAGTGTGGTTAGCATAACATGACAACATCCCTGTTTGTTCTCTCTCTGCTCTCATTAGACATTATATATCAACATCCCCTCTGGCTACATTTTATTCCCAGGGTCACTGGGCTTTTACTGCTGTTCTGCACATTGTGCTAGCTGGGCTATGTCTTAATGGGGCAGATTAGTGGGCTGTTGTAGGAATAAGTTAGAGTGTTTACAGATAAGATACCTGTGTGCGATTGTGTGCATGTGGATAGATCCAGGGGGTAAGCATCCTGGGAACATGCTTAAGCGGGACTGGGGGGGATCAATGTCTGTATCATCGTACTTTCTTTTAAAGATTTCTGCGGGGTGGAAATGTCTGTTTGTTTTTCGCCATTTCTTACTATTCTCTTTCAACCATAACTTTGAAATGTCTCACTTTTTATGCACTGTGCCTCAATAGCTGTATTCTGTATTTCCTGTTTTCTTTGGAAACTCAACATGTTTGCCGTTGTATTTCTCGTTCGTTCCTTGGGGCATGCTGTTCTGAATCTAATAACTTTTGATGACAATCTGCTTGTATTGTATATCATTGTTACCATTGTTTGGGATATACTAACTATTGTTTTTTAAAATTGCTTTAATGATGTACAATATTTTTTCATGTGAAAAGAGAAAAAAGTCCAACCATTTTAGAATGGTATTGTATAATGTGTTGCCCCTGGAGACAACTCTGTAAATGTAAAATACCTTTCTTAAAACTACCTGCTTCTGGTTTTCTGAGAGATTATCTACACAAATTTAATTAAACCTTATCTGTGACCAATGGATCATCCCTCCTTTTCTTCCCCAAACTCTTTCTTTATGTAAGTTTTCCTTTTTCCTGGTGATTATTATATATTTTTTTCAACTTGGCTCTTTTGCACCAATCAAACGTATCTGTGTCTCATATCAATTATGTGGGCCGGGACCAGAGGTAATTTCCAGTGTCTCAACCTGGGTTCTTCATGTCTCATTTGATAGCTTGGTTCTTACACACCTCTGCACATTCTAATGAGAACCCTTGTTCAAATAATTACAGCAGTAATCCCGGAGGAGATGGGGTAATTTATTTGCGGATGGTTTTTCGCTTTACACCATTAATACAGTACCTTTCATATGGACTCCCATCTCCTCTCTCTCTTTATTTTCCTTCTATACATCCCTCCCTCTCTCTCTTTGTCTATCTTTCCATGGTCTTACACTCCATCTCCATTGCCCCCTTCCGTTTCTCGCTCTCTCTCCATCTTTCTGTAGATTATTTTAAAAATGATCTCTCTCTCTCTCTCTCTCTCTCTCTGGGTTCTGTCTTGCAACGGTGATGCCGTCTATCTCATGAATGACAAATGCCCTCTCCTTCTCCTTGTCATCCATTTCGTTTCCCGTTAGATGAGAACAAAGACAGTCCCCTGCGTGTAGCAGCATCCGTACATCATCCAAAAGCACTTTATTTGGTTGGGTTTGGTTTGGAAAGCAATCAGTATCATAAAGTCATACAGCAGAAATAAATCTGTATGCTAGAGGGAGAAAAAGCTGTAGATATGCCAGGGGAAGATTTTGGGAGAAAACCCTCAACAATATATATTTTTGATAATACATCACTTTATATGTTTTAATTTATATGACATGATTTTGTAATAATTCTGTGTATCCCTCCTTCACTCAGTGGTGCAGTAACATTATAGCGATCAATATGTACGGATTTATCAGTGATCACTAGCTAAACCTTCACAGGAGCCTAAAGTAGGGCCATAGTTAGAGGGCAGAGGTTAGAGGTCAGTGTAGGAAGCCCCATAGGAAGTCATTGTAGGAGAACTTCCCCGTGGTGTTTTTGTCAAAGAAAGAGGTGAGGTGGAAGAATTCTTCCTCGGATAGGTTCACTCTGAACTGCCTTAGCACCTGTAGAAATACACAATCAGGATTATCTGCTGTGTGTGTGTCTGTGATTGTGTGACATGTTATTAGTCAACAGCTTTTTAAATAACAGTAGATTGTTGGACTATAATTCCTTCATGGAGATTTTGCCACTGCGGTTGTGGTCGAAGGTAACAAAGTTTTGCCTCATGGAGCGCCAGAACTGCTGGACCGGGTCATAGAGCCTCAGCATGGCTTCCACACACTGTCTACAGAAAACACCCACACTCATCTGGACCGCAAGGGAACCACAACCAGACCGCATCAGGACCACACAGGAGCAGAGTTAACAAACACCCAAAGACCATTGCATGGATGTAATCATTCCAATCATATCGCTATTTTGTACACATTAGATTATGAGTTTAACTCAGCAAAGTAGCAGTCTTTATGAACTTGTTCTGAAGGACCGTTCCAGCATTAAGTACACAAGGGGTCTCTGGTTGCCTTGCTATCCAGACTCCTTGCTCTCGCCAAACACTACGCCACGCCCACGGATGTTAGTTTCCTCTCCGCAATCTGAGTCTGGATCTGAGTACCTCCCCTACTCTTCACCGAATGCAAACACATTCTGGGCAGTCTGATTGGAACACACATGGGTACAGTTTGATTGGTTAGAGAAGATCCTCGTCGCCACAAACGACTTGAATGATGGCAGTCTCAGACTAAAGTATGTGGCAGACGACAGAGCAGCAGCAGAATCATTTAGGTCTCTGATTTATCACACAGATGGTTGGTTTGGTTAGTAGATAATGAGGGTTATAATTGTGAACCAAAGCCAGTACGAGAGGGGGTTTGGATGGTTTGCAGCTCGCAGGTTGCCAGACAAGCTCTCACCCACTCACTCTGGTGAGGCTTGGGGCCCTGCTTAATGCTAATGTTTAGTAGCCCATTGGGCGGGGATCTTCTCCAACCTGGCCACCCGCGTGTCATTTTTATAAGCTTTTATTAACATACCTCATTGTGCCAAAAGCACACAAATCACCAAACTTGACAAATATGGTTGTCAAGGAGACAGCAGAGAGCCCGAGGGTGGGAGAGGTCCCCACTGAGCGTACACAATCTGGAAACGCACCACCACTGCCCCCTCGTTTTTCTTTACATAGCCACAGTACCGGTGTTTTGGGGAGAGGTAGTTAAACAGGGGTATACAGTACCGGTGTAGTGGGGAGAGGTAGTTAAACAGGGGTGTACAGTACCGGTGTAGTGGGGAGAGGTAGTTAAACAGGGGTGTACAGTACCGGTGTAGTGGGGAGAGGTAGTTAAACAGGGGTGTACAGTACCGGTGTAGTAGGGAGAGGTAGTTAAACAGGGGTGTACAGTACCGGTGTAGTGGGGAG
Organism: Oncorhynchus keta; assembly: GCF_023373465.1. Classification (NCBI taxonomy): domain Eukaryota; kingdom Metazoa; phylum Chordata; class Actinopteri; order Salmoniformes; family Salmonidae; genus Oncorhynchus; species Oncorhynchus keta. The sequence continues at coordinate 42,849,172 of NC_068433.1, forward strand.
AGGTAGTTAAACAGGGGTGTACAGTACCGGTGTAGTGGGGAGAGGTAGTTTAAACAGGGGTGTACAGTACTGGTGTAGTGGGGAGAGGTAGTTTAAACAGGGGTGGACAGTATCGGTGTAGTGGGGAGAGGTAGTTAAACAGGGGTGTACAGTACCGGTGTAGTGGGGAGAGGTAGTTAAACAGGGGTAAACAGTACCGGTGTAGTGGGGAGAGGTAGTTAAACAGGGGTAAACAGTACCGGTGTAGTGGGGAGAGGTAGTTAAACAGGGGTAAACAGTACTGGTGTAGTGGGGAGAGGTAGTTAAACAGGGGTAAACAGTACCGGTGTAGTGGGGAGAGGTAGTTAAACAGGGGTGTACAGTACCAGTGTAGTGGGGAGAGGTAGTTAAACAGGGGTAAACAGTACCGGTGTAGTAGGGAGAGGTAGTTAAACAGGGGTGTACAGTACCGGTGTAGTGGGGAGAGGTAGTTAAACAGGGGTGTACAGTACCAGTGTAGTGGGGAGAGGTAGTTAAACAGGGGTGTACAGTACCGGTGTAGTAGGGAGAGGTAGTTAAACAGGGGTGTACAGTACCGGTGTAGTGGGGAGAGGTAGTTTAAACAGGGGTGTACAGTACCGGTGTAGTAGGGAGAGGTAGTTAAACAGGGGTGTACAGTACCGGTGTAGTGGGGAGAGGTAGTTAAACAGGGGTGTACAGTACCGGTGTAGTGGGGAGAGGTAGTTAAACAGGGGTGTACAGTACCGGTGTAGTGGGGAGAGGTAGTTTAAACAGGGGTGTACAGTACCGGTGTAGTAGGGAGAGGTAGTTAAACAGGGGTGTACAGTACCGGTGTAGTGGGGAGAGGTAGTTAAACAGGGGTAAACAGTACCGGTGTAGTGGGGAGAGGTAGTTAAACAGGGGTAAACAGTACCGGTGTAGTGGGGAGAGGTAGTTAAACAGGGGTAAACAGTACCGGTGTAGTGGGGAGAGGTAGTTAAACAGGGGTGTACAGTACCGGTGTAGTGGGGAGAGGTAGTTAAACAGGGGTGTACAGTACCGGTGTAGTGGGGAGAGGTAGTTAAACAGGGGTAAACAGTACCGGTGTAGTGGGGAGAGGTAGTTAAACAGGGGTGTACAGTACCGGTGTAGTAGGGAGAGGTAGTTAAACAGGGGTGTACAGTACCGGTGTAGTAGGGAGAGGTAGTTAAACAGGGGTGTACAGTACCGGTGTAGTAGGGAGAGGTAGTTAAACAGGGGTGTACAGTACCGGTGTAGTAGGGAGAGGTAGTTAAACAGGGGTGTACAGTACCGGTGTAGTAGGGAGAGGTAGTTAAACAGGGGTAAACAGTACCGGTGTAGTAGGGAGAGGTAGTTTAAACAGGGGTGTACAGTACCGGTGTAGTGGGGAGAGGTAGTTAAACAGGGGTGTACAGTACCGGTGTAGTAGGGAGAGGTAGTTAAACAGGGGTGTACAGTACCGATGTAGTGGGAAGAGGTAGTTAAACAGGGGTAAACAGTACCGGTGTAGTGGGGAGAGGTAGTTAAACAGGGGTGTACAGTACCGATGTAGTGGGAAGAGGTAGTTAAACAGGGGTAAACAGTACCGGTGTAGTAGGGAGAGGTAGTTAAACAGGGGTGGACAGTACCGGTGTAGTAGGGAGAGGTAGTTAAACAGGGGTGTACAGTACCGATGTAGTGGGAAGAGGTAGTTAAACAGGGGTAAACAGTACCGGTGTAGTGGGAGAGGTAGTTAAACAGGGGTAAACAGTACTTGTGTAGTGGGGAGAGGTAGTTAAACAGGGGTGTACAGTACCGGTGTAGTAGGGAGAGGTAGTTAAACAGGGGTGTACAGTACCGGTGTAGTGGGAAGAGGTAGTTAAACAGGGGTAAACAGTACCGATGTAGTGGGAAGAGGTAGTTAAACAGGGGTGTACAGTACCGGTGTAGTGGGGAGAGGTAGTTAAACAGGGGTGTACAGTACCGGTGTAGTGGGGAGAGGTAGTTAAACAGGGGTAAACAGTACTTGTGTAGTGGGGAGAGGTAGTTAAACAGGGGTGTACAGTACCGGTGTAGTGGGGAGAGGTAGTTAAACAGGGGTGTACAGTACCGGTGTAGTGGGGAGAGGTAGTTTAAACAGGGGTGTACAGTAACCCACATTTTCAAACTGATATTCACACATACACACACCATCTCATTTACACACACCCTCTCATGGCTAACGTTCTCAATAAGTAGTCAATAATTATCAACACATACAAATTTGTTTTGGATTGCAATAATTAAAAACTAAGGAGAACTTGGCAAATGCATCAAAAGTGTAAAAAGCTCATTTACACACACGCACGTATGCCTATTCCTGTTGTTTCTGCATGACAACCCATTGATAGAGTAGAATTGAATTGTGCCAAATACTTTTTTTTTGTAAGAGCTTAAATAAATAATAAATGTAAGAAGCTATACTGTATGAGCCTACTGAGACCAACCCTGTCAGTTTACCTGGTCACAGGTGAGCCTCATGAAATGGCGGTCACACATCATTCTGAAGTCCTCTTTGGAGATGGTGTCGTGACCTGCTCCTTGGTGATGGTGTACAGGCGGGCGGAGACAACTTTCTCACTGACCTACTCTGTCTCACCAATCCTCAGGGTCTGTACACACACACACACACACACACAGATGCATAATGCACATGCTAAGGCCTACGTATAAAAAGAGTACGGACCCCCCTCACACACACACACAGACCCTCACACACACGTTCAGGTTGCATAGGTTGAACTGGTTGAGGAAGTCTCTCCAGTACCCCGTGTAGTTATCCTAGCTCAGCTTCATTCTGTCGAGCAGGAATCTGAACTGGGGGTCCGAGAGGCGGGCACAGAAATGGCCCAGCACCCGCCGGAACTCCAAAGGGGTGACCGCCCCGTTCCCACTCCTGTCTAAGGCAGAGAAGTCCTGAGAGACCAGACGGAGAGACAGGTAAGTAGGAGTAGGTGTGGCTGGCCAGACGAGAGCATGTCTGAGCTTCTGCAAGTAGAAAGGACCTTCCTCAGTCTTAATACATATTAAAAAGCACAGTTAATTTGTTCCAATTTAAATAGTTTATTACTGTAAGTAGCTAAAACAAATTGATGTTAACTGTATATGTTGTTGACGTTTTACAGTGTAAGAGGCCTTCACAATGAGAGCCAGGGAAGAAGAGGGATAGAGTGTCGGGAGAGGCCTAACCTTGTGGAGTATATCCATCGATGCAGTGACCAGTTCCCGTATCTTACCAGCAGCTCTCCCAGGACTGAGCCACTCCAGACTCTCGGCTGGATCAGGGGATCCACAGGGCCTAGGGGGGTGCTCACACCCCTTCCCTGTCCCGTGGTCAAATGCCTTCAGGAAGTTCACATAATGCAACTTCCTGTCCTCACTGTCCATTGGAACCTCAAGTCTAAAATATAGAGGAGGCAGAAGTGTCTAAGTATTCAGCAGATACTAATATCAGTTCAGCATCATTTCAACAGTACTCAACATCAGTTCAACAGTATTCAACATCAATAAATGTGTCTGCTTCCTGGAAAAAAAATAAACTTTTCAGGGAATGAAAAAGGGTTTATTTTCAGATCTACAGTGGCAAGAAAAAGTATGTGAACCCTCTGGTTACCTGGATTTCTGCATAAATTGGTCATAAAATTTGATCTGATCTTCATCTAAGTCACAACAATAGACAGACGCAGTCTGCTTATACTAATAACACACAAACAGTTATATGTTTTCATGTCTTTATTGAACACACCGCTTAAACATTCACAGTGTAGGGTGGGAAAAGCATGTGAACCCTCTTTAATAACAGGTGGACCCTCCTTTGGCAGCAATAACCTCAACCAAATGTTTTATGTAGTTGCAGATCAGACCTGCACAACGGTCAGGAGGAATTTTCGACCATTCATCTTTACAAAACTGTTTCAGTTCAACAATATTCTTAAGATGTCTGGTGTGAATTGCTCTCAAGGTCATGCCACAGCATCTCAAATCGGCTTGAGGACTCTGACTGGGCCACTCCAGAAGGCATATTTTCTTCTTTTGAAGCCATTCTGTTGTTGATTTACTTCTGTTTTGGGTCGTTGTCATGTTGCATCACCCAACTTCTGTTGAGCATCAATTGGCGGACAGATAGCCTTACATTCTCCTGCAAAATGTCTTGATGAACTTGGGAATTAATTTTCCTGTCAATGATAGCAAGCTGTCCAGGCCGTGAGGCAGCAAAACAGCCCCAAACCACGATGCTCCTCCACCATACTTTACAGTTGGGATGAGGCTTTGATGTTGGTGTGCTGTGCCGATTTTTTCTCCACACATAGTGTTTTGTGTTCCTTCCAAATAACTCAACTGTAGTTTCATCTGTCCACAGAATTTTTGCCAGTAGCGCTGTGGAACATCCAGGTGCTCTTTTGCGAACTTCAGATGTGCAGCAATGTTTTATTTGGACAGCAGTGGCTTCTTTCGTGACGTCCTCCCATGAACACCATTCTTGTTAGTGTTTAAAGTATTGTAGACTCGCCAACAGAAATGTTAGCATGTTCCAGAGATTTCTGTAAGTCATTAGCTGACACTCTAGGATTCTTCTTAGCCTCATTGAGCATTCTGCACTGTGCTCTTGTAGTCATCTTTGCAGGATGGCCACTCCTAGGGAGAGTCCTGAACTTTCTCCATTTACAGACTATTTGTCTTACTGTGTACTGATGAACATCAAGGTTTTTAGATATACTTTTGTAACCCTTTCCATTCAAGTCAACAATTCTTAATCTTAGGTCTTCTGAGATCTCTTTTGTTCGAGGCATGGTTCACATCAGGCAATGCTTCTTGTGAATAATTAACTACAATTTTGTGAGTGTTTTTAAATGGGCAAGGCAGCTCTATCCAACATCTCCAATCTTGTCTCATTGATTGGACTCCAGGTTAGCTGACTCCTGACTCCAATTAGCTTTTGGAAAAGTCATTAGCCTAGGGGTTCACATACTTTTTCCAACTTACATTGGGAATGTTTAAATGATGTATTCAATATAGACAAGAAAAATACAATAATTTGTGTGTTATTAGTTTAAGCACTAAGATGAAGATCAGACTAAGATGAAGATCAGTTGAAATTTTCTGACATATTTATGCAGAAATCCAGGTAATTCCAGGTAATTTTCTTGCCACTGTAGTTCACAAGTGTCACGTCCTGACCTTAGTTATTGTTTTTATGACTCTATTTTGGTTTGGTCAGGGCGTGAGTTGGGGTGGGCATTCTATGTTTTTCATTCTATGTTTTGTTCTGTGTGTTGTATTTCTATGTGTTTGGCCTGGTATGCTTCCCAATCAGAGGCAGCTGTCAATAATAATAGACAATTGTTGTCTCTGGTTGAAAACCATATTTAGGTAGCCTGTTCCCACCTGTGTTTGTGGTTAGTTGTTTTCTGTACCAGACAGAACTGTTTCGTTCATTCTCTTTTGTTGTTTTTTTTGTCATTCAGTGTTCAGTTTATTTAATTAAGATGAACACGTACCACGCTACACCTTGGTCATCACCTTCTTCAACCCACGACAGCCGTTACAACAAGACATTAATTTTATTAATCCTAGAGTCATGAAATGTTCACATAACAAATTGTGTGCTATTATTTTGTTAAAATAACATTGGCAAAAAATTACATTCAAGATTTTTCCAGGACGACGACGAAGATAGATTTATTATAACCCAGTCTGATCATTGTTAAGGTGTGTTAGCTATATGAAGGAAGGGAGAGGTCTTTACAATGAGTGACTTATTTATGTATGTAGGTGGTGGGTGAGCTGGTGTCTGTGTAGGGCACAGTTGTATCTCTGGAGCAGACTCTGTAGGTCCCCCACCCTGACTAGGCCCTCTCTCTTCTTATCCAGATGGTTCAGAGCACTGCTCAACCCCTCACAGTTACCCTGCCCCACACGCCTGGATGGTCAAATAAACAGCACACACATAGAGTTATTATTGATCAGTTCTTTGGCCAAAGCTCAGATGGAACTCTAGAAGCGTATTCCATTGAATTAAATTAGTAATTGCACTAATTCATTTAGTTAATCACTCTCCACTCACTCAATGTAGCCCCTGCAGGGAGACCATGTATGGGGGTGGTGTCTGCATCCTTCCTCACATGTCCCACCTCCTTTGGATCCACGCCCAGCTCTCTAGGAACGCAGCACAGGTGAGGTAGCCACTCCCTTTTCCATCATACCTGTCAGTGGAACAGTGTTTGGACAAATCACAGCTCTGCATTGATATTGTTGAATGATTTACTGGCCCACAGTTCCTCTAACTCATCAGGACTGATGGGGAGGTCATAGGTAAAGAAGAGACTTCTGAGGTCCTTCTTGAAGACCAGGCCCTGACCATCTTCATCAAAGCGACAAATCACCCGGAGGAGGTAAGATCATCCATAATGGGGTTCCTCTCACATGTTGACATACACATTTTCCTCTTTGAGACTTGAGCTTCAGGGTAGAGGTACGAGTTAAACCAGACTGACCTTTGACATAGCAGTCCATCTTTGGCGGGGCGTTGGACACCAGGTGGTCATGCAGTTGGTCCGGCCTGTTTGAACCGCATCAAGAACACACACAGAAACATCTCCGCTACATTTACATATGAATCCCGTCTAACCTCACACACACACTTCCCACAAGACCCTACTCACCCATTGGCTGGCTTGAAATTCTGTCTGCGGGTCTTGCCGCTGGATTGAACGAGGGTGAAGAACTCTGGGTAGTTGAGGTTGGCTCCAGGCTGCAGGCCCAGAAGCTGCAGCAGGCGCTGGTACTCCCTCTCCTTGGTGACCAGGCCCAGACTGTCATACAGCTCTCTGAAGTCATGCCTGTCCACCACGCTGTCACAGTTCTGATCCATCACACGGAACGCTGACAGGATGTCCTGATTGGACAAAGGTGATGATTGCATGGTGATTGGTTGTGTATATTGAGTACAATTAGGTTGGAGTCATTAAAACTCATTTTTAACCGCTCCACAAATTTCTTGTTAACAAACTAGTTTTGGCAAGTCGGCAAATCTACTTTGTGCATGACACAAGTAATTTTTCCAACACTTGTTTACAGACAGATTATTTCACGTATAATTCACTGTATCACAATTCCAGGGGGTCAGAAGTTTACATACACTAAGATGACTATGCCTTTAAACAGCTTGGAAAATTCCAGGAAATGATGTCATGGCTTTAGAAGCTTCTGATAGGCTAATTGACATAATCTGAGTCAAATGGAGGTGTACCTGTGGATGTATTTCAAGTCCTACCTTCAAACGCAGTGCCTCTTTGCTTGACATCATGGGAAAATCAAAAGAAATCAGCCAAGACCTCAGAAAAACAATTGTAGACCTCCACAAATCTGGTTCATCCTTGGGAGCAATTTCCAAAGGCCTGAAGGTATCACATTCATCTGTACAAACAATAGTACGCAAGTATAAACACCATGGGACCACGCAGCTGTCATACCGCTCAGGAAGGAGATGCGTTCTGTCTCCTAGAGAAGAACGTACCTTGGTGCAAATCAATCCCGGAACAACAGCAAAGGACCTTGTGAAGATGCTGGAGGAAACGGGTACAAAAGTATCTATATCCACAGTAAAACGAGTCCTATATCGACATAACCTGAAAGGCCACTCAGCAAGGAAAAAGCCACTGCTCAAAAACCTCCATAAAAAGGCCAGACTATGGTTTGCAACTGCACATGGGGACAAAGATTTTACTTTTTGGAGAAATGTCCTCTGGTCTGATGAAACAAAAATAGAACTGTATGGCCATAATGGCCATCGTAATGTTTGGATGAAAAAGTGGGACGCTTGCAAGCCGAAGAACACCATCCCAACCGTGAAGCACGGGGGTGGCAGCATCATGTTGTGGGGGTGCTTTGCTGCAGGAGGGACTGGTGCAAGTCACAAAATAGATGGCTTCATGAGGTAGGAAAATTATCTGGATATATTGAAGCAACATCTCAAGATATCTGTCAGGAAGTTAAAGCTTGGTCGCAAATGGGTCTTCCAAATGGACAATGACCCCAAGCATACTTCCAAAGTTGTGGCAAAAATGGCTTAAGGACAACAAAGTCAAGCTATTGGAGTGGCCATCACAAAGCCCTAACCTCAATCCTATAGACAATTTGTGGGCAGAACTGAAAAAGCGTGTGCGAGCAAGGCCTACAAACCTGACTCAGTTACACCAGCTCTGTCAGGAGGAATGGGCCAACATTCACCCAACTTATTGTGGGAAGCTTGTGGAAGGCTACCTGAAAAGTTTGACCCAAGTTAAACAATTTAAAGGCAATGCTACCAAATACTAAATGAGTGTATGTAAACTTCTGACCCACTAGGAATGTGATGAAAGAAATAAAAGCTGAAAGAAATAGTTCTCTCTACTATTATTCTGACATTTTACATTCTTCAAATAAGTTGGTGATCCTAACTGACCTAAGACGGGGAATTATTACTAGGTTTAAATGTCAGGAATTGTGAAAAACTGAGATAAAATGTATTTGGCTGAGGTTTATGTAAACTTCTGACTTCAAATGTATGTATGGAACATGTATATTATTTTGCTAAACATTTTGTTCTTTGGCATTGTATTATGCATTCTTCTTCAACTGCCTTTGCAGCGCTGCAGATATAACATAGAAAGGAAAATCATCTGTGAGGGTTAGTAGCCCAACCCCTCGTCATCTTATCCTGTCAGTACTAGGTGTTTGTGTGTGCAGTATAGAATGTGTATATTGATCAAAACAATTGATCCCAGAGGTAATGGAGTGTGGAGTTGTGTAGTGGGCGTGGACGGTTCCTCTCTCTCACCCCGTGGATGTTCTCAATCCTCTTTTTGATCACACTGAGGCAGTCCTCTGCTGTCATGTGGCGTGGCTTAGCCTGCAGGTTACCACGGTTCAACAGGCTGCTCGTTATAACGCACACCTGTCACCATCGTTACACGCACCTGAGCGTCGTCAGACTCACCTGGACTCCATCACTTCCCTGATTACCTTCCCGATATATGTCACTCCCTTTGGTTCTTTCCCCAGGTGTCATTGTTTCTGTTTCATGTCTATGCATTGTTCGAGGTTCTTGTTTTGTATTATGGTCTGTTTATTTTATTAAAACACTCACTCCAGGAACTTGCTTCCCGACTCTCAGCGCACATTGTTACATTTAGGCCCTAATCTATGGATTTCAGGCACCTTTAAAAAATAAAAAGTAGCAGCAGCGTGGATCAGAAAACCAGTCAGTATCTGGTGTGACCACCATTTGTTTCATGCAGCGCGACACCTCCTTCTGCATAGAGTTGATTAGGCTGTTGATTGTGGCCTGTGGAATGCTGTCCCACTCCTCTTTAATGGCTGTGCGAAGTTGCTGGATTTTGGCGGGTCCTGGAACATGCTGTCGCATCAATCCAGAGCATCCCAAACATGCTCAATGGGTGACATGTCTGGTGAGCATGCTGGCCAATCCATTTTCAGCTTCCAGGAATTGTCTACAGATCCTTGCGACATGGGGCATTATCATGCGGCGAATGAATGGCACGACAATGGGCGTCATGATCTCCTCACGGTATCTCTGTGCATTCAAATTGCCATTGATAAAATGCATTTCAGTTTGTTGTCCGTAACTTATGCCTGTCCATACCATAACCCCACCACCATCATGGGGCACTCTGTTCACAATGTTGACATTAGCAAACCTCTCACCCACATGATGCCATCTGCCCGGTACAGTTTAAACTCTTCATCCATGAAGAGTACACTTCTCCAGCATGCCAGTGGCCATCAGGTAAGCATTTGCCCACTGAATTTGGTTACTGCAGTCAGGTCAAGACGCTGGTGAGGATGACAAGCATGCAGGTGAGCTTCCCTGACATGGTTTGTGCAGTTTGTGCAGAAATCCTTCGGTTGTGAAAACCCACAGTTTCATCAGCTGTCCGGGTGGCTGGTCTCAGATGATCCTGCAAGTGAAGAAGCCGAGTGTGGAGGTCCTGGGCTGGCATGGTCACACGTGGTCTGTGGTTGTGAGGCCAGTTGAATATACTGCCAAATTCTCTAAAATCTACATAATATGTTTTATGAAATATTAAGTTAAGATTTTTTTATATTGTGTTACTTATATTAACGCACCCTTGAGTGTAATAAGTTATATTCTTCAAGAATCAAGGGGTACATATCATTCATTTATAGGTCGGAAAAATGGATGCATCAACAGCAGATTGCCCCCTTTTAATGTCATCCCTATCATTATTTGATTGACTTCTAAGAATTCAACTTGGCATGTCAAATGTTAATGTTCCCAGTTGCAAAAGAAAAAAAGGAAGAATGTCAGGCACAAAATTAATAACGGTATTGATAAGGTTAAAGGATTAATTTCAGTTTTGTTGGCTTTTTCTGTAAAATATGCAATTACATGTTATTTACTGGTTTTTGTAATGCAATCTCACTGTCTGAAATTACATCAACAAATTAGAATTTTGTTATAGTTTCCACTCAGATAAGGCATTTGTGTTTTTTTCACACAGAAAAAGAACCCCTCACAACTGCCAACGTCAGTAGTCCTTTAACTGCCTGACCCATTTTACATCTAAATAGGATCTGGGTACTTTTTTCTCTCCAAATCCTTTAAAACACAAATGTTGCACTTTGTAAACATGGCTAAGTTTAGGTCCTGATTCTGTTTAATGTAAAAATATATATATATATTAAATCAAATTAGAGTGGTGCCCTGCTGCTTCCATTCTGCTTCCAAAGCTCATAATTACCCCAAACAGTCAGCAATAAGAGGGATTCTGCTTCTCTCTCCTCTCCTCTGTACTAATGAGAGATGGAGAGCTTCTCTAAAACTCTATTTATAATCCCAATGAGCTCTCCAATGATTCATGTGCTAACAGAGACATCATTCTACAGGAGTCAGGGGGGGTAGCCTTTGATCGCCGTGGGTGGGGGTGAACGCACTGGCCTGTTGTTCACCAAGGCATTCTGGGATTGGGAGTTCAGTCTGTTGGTGGCAGAAATGTAGTACATTTTGCGTTGGAACAAAAAACACTTCCTCTCTAACGCCTCTATTACTTAACTTTACCCTTTGTTATTATGGACCCCCTGTCTCTGTCTGATCACCTTTCTCTCCCTCTCTTTCTCTCCATCTGTCACTTTCTCCCTTCTATCTCTCTCTCTGCCTCTTTTCTCCGTAACTGTAAGAGCGCTTGTGGGGGTAGTGTATAGTTCCTGTCTGTGTCTCTCCTGTAGGCAGGCCCAGGGCCCTGAGGAACTGTCTGTAACTGACCCTGCATGACCCTGGGTCTAAACCAGCCTCACACAGCCAGGAGTACACAGGACACCAACACACCATATCACCTCTAGAGCCGCCTCTGAAAGAATAACAAGGTAATGAATTGTGTTAACATTTTAAAAGGATGTTTAGATTTTTAATGTCATCTTCAAAATGTATGGAATTTCAATTTTATATATATATTTTTAAATAAACCGATAGAGTTGTCGATCCATCAGTTCAAATTGTAATCAGTAGTTTTTATGTTTTTATCATTTTTGGAGGACGTAAAGTCCTGTTGAAGTGTGTGTGTGTGAGAGAGGGGCAGGCCATAACATTGTATGATCCTTCTCAGGTCTCCATGGCGAACAGAGCCTGTCTGTCGAGGGTCACAGTCCCCTAAAACCTCCAGCATGGGACCTATCTGATCACTCAGCTTACCAGGCAGCAAGCCCTTCACCTGCAGACACACACACCTCAATACACACCCCAATACACACCCCAATACACACCCCAATACACACCACAATAGACACCTCAATACACACAACACAACAGAGAGGAACTGTATATGTCTATGTTTCATTACTCAATATACTAAAATGGAGAAGAAAAAACATTCTGTGCTATGTTGTGTTTTGCAGTTTTTTTTTACGGTAGTCCATGTGTCTGCTGCCGTGGGTGCCTTTTCAATCCACTGTGGATACTGAGTCTCATTCAACTCCCTCTGCTCCTCCTCCTTAGTCAACAGACACACACAAGAACATGTGCCAACACATCAACAAACACACACACACTGAACGTCATGTACCTGAGCCACATCCTCCATGATCTCCTCCTTCCATCCTCCAGTAGGGGTGTGTAGTGTCTCCCTCCCCGGGGCATAGTGCACCTTCCTGGGGTTGATCAGCTTCAGGCTGGGCTGGGCTCAGACGGGGCCTGGGGGCCCCTCATGTTATACTGGGGGATTTCCAAAGCCTGACGAAGGTCTGCCGTGGTGATCCTCCCTATCCTACACGGTAGAGACATGAGCCCTCTTTGAGCTCTCTTCCTCATTTAGGATATAGGTGTAGGAGTTACCTTTACATTTGTGCTTGAAGCCACAGTTTTGAATAGTGAAGTGTTTTTGTGTAAAATAGTTAGGTAACATTAGTTGCTATTCGTTGGTGTTGAAACGTGATCTTCATACATTAGCAGCCAGAGGCTTGTGTAAAAGTGTTGTTTTACCATTAGCCAGCCGTCTGTTGCCCTTGTGTCGTTTTAAACAGTTAGCAGCTTTATATTGGTTGGTGAATCACACAGACACACTGTGCATCAGCGTACGTCCTCCCAGCCTAACACAACTTCTCCCCAGAGTCTGTCTAAAACACATGCAGGCTGGCTTCGAACCTGCCTGTCTGGAAAAGCAAATTATTGGCGGGCGGTGTGTGTTTGATCTAGTACCCACAGAATTGATTATTAAAACAGTTGATGTGGGGTGGGGGGGGGGATTTTGTTCTTTCTTTAGTGCCATAAAAGGAGGAGTTTCTGACGGATATGTTTTGATTTCATATCTGGGATAGGCTTCACACACGCTCAAACTTGGACACCAAGGATTGTTTCCTGTATAGCTGTAGCCCATCAACATCAAACATTGCTGTGAATTAATCTAAGATATATTCTCCACTAAAGTTTAGTGTCACTATCACGTTTCATACGGCTGATGTGGACTGATTTGAACATCTTGAGATGGAACTTGAGGCATGATGATGTTGATGTCGGACATGGTTGTCAAGGGAACATATGGTGACTGAGTGAGTAACTAGTGGCCATATGTAACTCCGTTTCTGGACATCAATAGCGGCTGCTAATGGTCTGCCTATCTGTAATCTGCTGAAGTAATGTGTTTATCCAAATATTTTACGCTGTGCTCCTGTCCCTTGTTTCCACTCCTTAGTGAGGACTTGTCTCTTACCCTGTCCAACTGTTTTGAAGGCTCTCTTCAGTATAGGGTAGAACTATACTGAAAGCAGTGAAGGATTGGAACAAAGGAAGTGGAAGTGCATCCCTGCTAGACTCAGGCACCTCTCCTGGGGGATGGGGAGTGGAGTGGGAATTTCAAATACTCTCTCGTGGACAGACCACGTAAACACAATCGAGCATCTGACCAAATAATGTTCTGGGTTAACCGAGATTCAAATGTGAAAGTCACCAGCAGGGAATTGGAAACAGGCTCTGGAAGGTGCTGAGGCTCATGGGAAACAGGAAGCTGCTGAGCATGGCCCTCGGGTCTTCCTGTGACACCAGTCCAGAGTGGGTGCAGTGCTCGTCACACTACGGTACAGCTCACACACAACTAACACACACACACTTTACGTTGGGGAGTAAACACACAACACTAATGACAGGAAGTGACTCAACGCTGTGGTTGCCGTGGGGATCACCCCCATATGATGTGCAGTACTACACTGCTGCTGCCTTCCCACAAATTAGTCATGATTAACACACTAACTCAGGAGCAGATTTTTCTGGGCAAACATTTTAATGAGAAGTGTTCCCTCTGTCGCGACGCATACTAGCGCGCCACTTAGAGCCAATTTCCCCTCTCTGTCTCATCTAAGAGGATAACGCACGGAACAGGGCCAGATGGTGACATACAAACAGAATCAATAAAACACACACAACTGCGCACACATACACAAGCAGGGGCGTACAAAGACATGCATGCATGCACGCACACAAACGCACACACTGTCTAAGCTTAAACCAATCGGGATAGATGGTATCCTCCCAAACATATCATGTAATGCTTTCACTTTTCAACAGTGACCTTGATAAGATCTTTTAGAAGTTGGCCAAATGTTTAGCTAATGGATAATCTCTGTTTGTTGGACAATTGTCTCCACTGAGTTGGCCACAATACATTATCATGGCGCCATCAAAGTTGACTATTCTACATTTTTCTTCAGGAAGAGCGTCTGCAGCTTGTCTTGGGTCAGGCCTTGGATCTCCTGTGTATCTCCTGTTGTATTCTGGGACGCTGCTCTGTTCCTTTGTTTTGTCATGTCTGGAGGACTAATTCCTTGCCAGCCCAACGCTGTAAAACACACAATGTTGTCAGTCATGTCCAAGACATATTGAAGTGTTCGGCTGTAGCTTAATGGTTGAAACTCTGTATATTTGTTTGCGGGTCTGTGTGTCTTAACAGCTATTTAAGTGCCTTATGAACTGATTGTAGTCATTTGAGTTATTATGCCCTCTTATCATACAATAAGACTCCTACGTTACCTAGCTTTGGAGGCTCCGGGACAAACTTCCTGAACTTGATAGATTCCAGGCCCAGCTTCTCCAGGAACACTTTGTAGGACATTGTTGCCATGTCGTTAGGGCTTTAGTGGGTCCACAGTCTGCAGTGGAGAGGAGATGAAATCATAGTCCGTTTTATTGGGAAAGTAAACCGAAGATCAGAATAGGAAATGAGAGATGGGGCAACACTCACCTGAGATATGTGCTGAAAATAAACAGAGAGAGAGAGAGAGAGAGAGAGAGAGAGAGAGAGAGAGAGAGAGAGAGAGAGAGAGAGAGAGAGAGAGAGAGAGAGAGAGAGAGAGAGAGAGAGAGAGAGAGAGAGAGAGAGAGAGAGAGAGAGAGAGAGAGAGAGAGAGAGAGAGAGAGAGAGAGAGAGAGGGTGAGGAAAAGACGGAGATAGAGATAGTGTGTGTGTGTGTGTGTGTGAGTGAGCGAGAGAGAGGGACAGAGAGAAAGCTGGAGGAAGATTAATTTTTTTTAAAGGAGAGAGGGTGAGACAAAGTGAGAGAGAACTTCCCGAGTACTGAAACCAATTAAAGCCATGTTAAATGAACCTGTCACACAGAATCCTCTAGAGCCACATCACTAAAAGCTGGGTGACGTTTCTGGAGTGGATTTGACTGCAGGGCCCAAAGTTTTAAAAGTCAATTAGCTCTCTCTCAATGAGAAGATAAAAGGACTGACCACAAAGTTAGCATTAGGTATCATGTCCTATCCAAAAGATTACTTCTGACCATAGGGAGTACAGCAAATAGTTGGATCCATCATCCATGATGGGTGTGCATGCTTGTATGTGCTGGACCCTCTCTCCCACCTCTGGTAGTCTCTCTGTGATAAGGGGAAGCAGGAGTTCTCCAGTATCCTGCGCAGCTCGTGTTGCTGGACATGTCCGCCTCGGGTTGTAGTCGAACAGACGAAAGGACCGGATTACATTCTTCAGGTTGCTCCCAATCTGTAGAGTTTCAAAACCATAAAAACAACTCAGAAGTGTCTGTGTGAACTCCTAAACTCTGTCAGCGTCTCTCTGACTTTCATCAGCACAAGCAGTGGTATTGACCCCTCTTATTCGGAAGCCTTGATCTGCTGATGCAGAGCGGAGCAGAGTGTGCTCTGTTCCCCAAAGCACTGTGTTGGGGTGAGAGGGGAGGGTGTAAACACAAGTACTGCAGACTTCTGAGAGACAGTGAGGGAGCAGAGGGGAAGGGGAGGGATGTTAGAGGGATGAGGGCTGAGTCAGAGAGATTACAGAAGGTTTGGGTTTGGAGGCTAGATACAAACTGATTTAAGTCAGACTTATTTTGTGAGGGGGTAGTTGGAGTGCTATTTTTGGAGAAAATGGTTTCATGGGGGGTTATGGCAGATAGCTGGGTTTGGGGTACTTCTAGAGGGGTTGAGGGGGTACACATCTGTTTGTAGGTAGCTGTTACAGGTGGTAAGTGGTAACATTTGTGGGTTGTTATGCAGGATATATATATACATTTTTTTTCTTCTTTAAATTTAACCTTAACTAGGCAAGACAGTTAGGAACAAATTATTATTTACAATAACGGCCTAGGAACAGTCGGTTAACTGCCTTGGTCAGGGGCAGAACGACAGATTTTTAATAAGTACAGTATGCTGTACATACATATATAGGATGACTAGCCATAAAGTATATGGTGTCGGGTTAGCTATGGGGGATTTCTTTAGAGCCATTCCTTCCTCGTTCTCCTCCACACCTCAGCTCGTAGCTCGGGGGCACCACGGCAACCATGAAGGAACAGGAACAGATAGATCCTAAATATACCCCCTTGACTCTTGGGTAATCAGAGTTTTTTTCTGTCGCCCAAAGAGTTCTCTGTCTAATTGCACTCTGATTAGCAGCACTGCCAAACATGTCCCTGAAAGACAAGCAGGGGAGCCTCCCTCTCCCCACTGGGCTATCACACTGACATTGTCTATACGGCAGTGTGTCGCACATAATACTGTCCCTCCAAATGGAGAAGGTTAGACTGACAGAAAACAAGCGAATAGGACACCCTCAGGGTCATATTCATTAGGCAACAAATGGAAGAAAATGGACTGAAATAAGGAGGGACTACGTGAGCTTGTCCAATAAAAAACACTTATTTGGTTTTCGTTACGAAACGTTTTTAAATGTTTTCTGTTGGATTCCCTAACAAACCCCAACCACCTTAACTGACCTATAATGATATAATCATACAGTACTTTAGTGTCTCATCATTTTGTGGATCATAATGAACAATACTGATTCAAGACTCGATTCCAAAGTCGTTTGAGTCCGCCTTTTGATTCTCTATCCTCTGGTGTTAACTTCCGAAACAATCTCCCACTGTTTGTAGAATCTAATAACTTCGACAACTATGAAAGCTTTCAGACAAGCATACCAATTACCCCTTGCATTAGGACCAGCTTTCATTCTCTTCTGCTGGAGTCAGGGGAAAGGAAACGCTAGCTATACCGTCGTGTCGTGTTTAAAAAAAGATCAAATGAAACTGAATTTAATAAAGACAGATATATATATATATGATTCCCCCCTCCATCTCTCCATCCCTTCCCCCAAAACAAAGTGGATTCTGTGCTAATTAGAAATGTGTTAAAATCACAAAGGAGAAAGAGAGAGGAGAGCTCACACTATTAATGAGCAGGGACACGGGGATATCATCATCCAATCTCCAGCGCTATCTCTCTATCGCTATCTCTCTATCTCCTCTCTCTGCACACATGGGCTACAGCTACTCCCCCTCTCCTCTCTCCTTTTATCTGTCTTTGTTTCTTCCGTTTCTATTCCCTCTCTAGCTTGCCCGCTCTTGTTAACTTTTTGCTTTCTCTTTCTCTGCTTTTCTCGGTCTCTCCTTCTCTTGCTCCGCCTCTGTGTCCCTTCCTCTCTCTTGTCTTTCTCGCCTCCCTCGCTTCCATCCTTTTTCTTGCCCTCTCTCTCCCATCCCTCTACCTCCATATCTCTCCTCTGTCTAACTCTCCCTCCATCCCTTCACCCTCTTCCATCCAAACCTCTCTCTCTCTCCCATCCCTTCCTCCCTCTCTTCCTTGTCTCCCATCCCTGTCCCAGCCAGTGCCAGTTCTCCATTAGGCAGCTGTGTTCAGGTTGGCATGGCTCGGGGCCTGGCATGGTGCCACAACGAGAGTGTCTTAGCGCCCCTCGCCACCCGCCCGCCCGGCCGGCCCTGAGCTCGTTAATTAATGAAAGCTCTGTTGTTTTTGTTTACCAGCCTGTTATATGTTAATCCACCAGGATATCTGTGTGTGTGTGTGTCCTTGTGAGCTGGTTAGAATGAGGTGGATAACACAGCCACAGATCTAGTCACTGAAAGGGGCGTTTGGGGATGGGCTACTGACTGTGACTGGCTACATATCATCTCTGTCTGTCGGTCTCTCTCTCTCTTTCCTTGTCTCTGTTTCTCCCTCTCTTTCTCATGTTTCTCCCTCTCTTTCTTTTTTTCTCAATTCCCCGTTTCTTACTTTGTCTCACCTCTGGTTATAGTCTATATTTTATACATAAAGAGTGTGAACAAATATTCACACACTACTACTGTGAGTCACTCTGGACAAGAGCGTCTGCTAAATGACTAAAGTATATGTATATTTCTCTATCTCAAACTGACAAAGCCAGTGGAGCCACTGTAACTTGTCAATATTTACAGTGTCATAGGGTCAATTGTGTGGAGATGTGTGAGTCGAGGTCGGACTCTGAAGATGTCTTGTAAACAGTGTGTAGTGACAGGCCTAAATAGTGTTCCCTCTCCTCTTTCTGTCAACCAGAACTCCTCCACACGCAATCTAACCTTTCCTGTCACTATGAATTATGGGTAGGAGACAAGCAGAGGGATGCGGGTGGCTCTCTGAAGAGAGGGATGAAAGAGGAGACGGAGGGAGAGAGTCAGAAAGAAATGAAGGGAGATGGATCACAAATAGAAGTTAAGAGGAGAAATCACAGTGACACAGAGGGAGGGAGAGAGGGGGAGAGAGAGAGAGAGAGAGGGGGAGAGAGAGAGAGAGAAAGAGGGGGGGGGGAATAAATAGCAGAAAAGAGAGAGAGTAGATCAGAGAGAAGAGTGCTGCTACCTTTATGTGTGTCTGTCAGTTAAGGGGGTAATTCTTCTCTGGTTAGAGCATGTCAGTAGAGGTGGGGGATAGAGGGGATTTGGGAAGGTAGAGAAACTAAGACTCAAAGCATACACCTCATAGCTAAACCTCTTTTCGATGCATTTGAAGTTAAGCATGAGGAAAGTTGGACGTACAAAAGTATTATTGATTGAATTAGAGGAAGGGAATGTGTGAGAAGTTCTGGAACAGCGAAGGACAGAGAGAGCCCACTCAGATCGACAGCGAGGTAAGCACAGCGAGAGAACCCGATGACGCCCGAAAGAGAGAGAGTGTTCCTCATTCAAAGGTCCTTGGATGGTTACTCCAGAGGTGAGCTAATGATCTCCCTCTGCACTTCTCCAAGGAGGTGGAGGTGGGAGATATCAGAGGAGGGAGGTAAGTGGGGGACTGCGGTCTACATGGAATATTGATAAGTTAGGCGCGTGTGCAGGGTAAACAGCTGTGAATGGTACTTCATCATATGTATGTGTGTATCGCTCATTACCAGCCACAGCTGTTCCACTGAGACTCACTACGCTCTGCAGAGACGACTCATCAGAGAGTGACCAGAGACACACACACACACACACACACACACACACACACACACACACACACACACACACACACACACACACACACACACACACACACACACACACACACACACACACACACACACGTGTGACTGACCTGAGCTGTGATGCACACTCTTAAAAACCTAAAAGGGTTCTTCGGCTGTCCCTTGACAAACCCTTGTTGGTTCCAGGTAGAACCCTTTTGAT
The DNA here is from genome assembly GCF_023373465.1 of Oncorhynchus keta. Classification (NCBI taxonomy): domain Eukaryota; kingdom Metazoa; phylum Chordata; class Actinopteri; order Salmoniformes; family Salmonidae; genus Oncorhynchus; species Oncorhynchus keta. The sequence goes on from NC_068433.1 coordinate 42,868,636, forward strand.
TCAGGTCTCTCCAGAAATCTTCGATCGGGTTCAAGTCCGGGCTCTGGCTGGGCCACTCAAGGACATTCAGAGACTTGTCCCGAAGCCACTACTGCGGTGTCTTGGCTGTGTGCTTAGGGTCATTGTCCTGTTGGAAAGTGAACCTTCGCCCCAGTCTGAGGTCCTGAGTGCTCTAGAGCAGGTTTTCATCAAGAATCTGTCTGTACTTTGCTCCGTTCATCTTTACCTCGATCCTGACTAGTCTCCCTGTCCCTGCCGCTGAAAAACATCCACACCACCATGATTCACCAAAGTGATAGTGCCAGGTTTCCTCCAGAAGTGACGCCTGGCAATCAGGCCAAAGAGTTCAATCTTGGTTTTCCTTCTGGAAGGTTCTACCATCTCCACAGAAGAACTTTAGAGCTCTGTCAGAGTGACCATCGGGTTCTTGGTCACCTCCCTGACCAAGGCCCTTCTGCCCCGATTGCTCGGTTTGGCTGGGTGGCCAGCTCTAGGAAGAGTCTTGGTGGTTCCAAACTTCTGTCATTTAATTGTAATGGTTCACCTGTGTAATGATCATGCTGTTTAATCAGGAACATTTCGGGGATCTTTGATTTCATCTCATGAAACATGGGACCAACACTTTACATGTTGCGTTTTATATTTTTTGTTCAGTGTAGTATGGCTCCTACATGTGCTGAACATTCCTCTGGATGCATTATTATATTGACATGACTGCCCCACAAAAACATCTAGATCTCAACTTCACAGATGAATCAATTCACCGCCCACATTGACATGTCATTTGGTCATGTTTGTCACCTCCCTTTTATATAGAACAGACAGACAGACAGACAGACAGACAGACAGACAGACAGACAGACAGACAGACAGACAGACAGACGCGGGTGACAGTGTAATGGTGATCACATTCATCATAATCATGATAATAATGCTGACATTTTAAATACAAACAGAAAGAAAAAAAGTATATATTTTTCTCTAAAACTTCGGAGCAATTCCAGACTTTAGCCCACAAACAACCCAAGTGAAGAGTAATCAAGTCTCCATGGCATCAGACGGTAAGAGCAGGGTTCTGCCTGTGCAGCGTCAGGTGGGTTGAGCTGTAATTCTGGGGCTGGGTGGTCGGGGAATAGGTGGTGTTCAGAACGGGTCACACCTGGGGAATCAGCACACTGCGTTTCTCCTGACCCCAACAGTGGAACAGTATCTCTCTTAAGTAAGCCATAAAGCAGCACACACACACACACATACACACACACACACATACACACAGATAGAAAGGGAGATACGCACGCAAGCACACACACTCACACACACATGGATAGGTAGAGATACACACACACACAGACACACACACACACACCTATTTTGGTGGCTCATAATCAAAGTCTAGTCTCTGACGCCCTGCCCTACATCCTACCACAGTGTAATCCAGTGCTTCTGCTCCCTACAGAGCTCTATGGCATTGAGTCTTATTATAGATGCCACACTGTCTAATTATCACTGCTATCAGCAGGCACCGAGCGGAACGCCTAGCTAGAACCACAGGAGTACCGCTCTGCATGCTCTATATACCTGGGAATGGGGCTGGAAAGACTGCTGTGTGGGTAAAGTGTTCCAGTGTGAAGGTCAGACCCAGGTCGTTACGTCGTAGTGAATGTGCGGAGGAGTAGAGATAGGGCATATAGAGTACTGGGTGGCACTTTCACCTTTCAGACATGACAGATTCACTCTGTTTCTTTCTTTTCTCTCTCTGTCCACCATCCGCCTCTTATCTTCCCCTCCACTCCCCCTCTGTCAATCTCTTGTTTGCCTTTCTGCCAGTCTGTCTTATTTCTCTTTCTCTCCCTCTCTAAATTCTCTCTAGGACTTCCCTGTAGTTATTGGAGTAAGTGTTCTCTAACATGTGATGCAAACACCGCCTGCTAAATAATTGATCACGATTAAAAAAAATGTAAAAAGAGAGAAGGAAAACGCACCAAGCTCTCAATCTCTTCTCTGAAAGTGTTTGGGAAACAGATGAATGAGACAAAAAGGAAAGGAAAGGGAAAGAGGAGGGAGAAAAAAAAGCCGCTTGTGGCATCTCCCTCCCTCAAGCACAAAGCGACTTCCACATCAAAATGTCACCAGCACAACAGCTGCTGCTGCTGCAATATAGTCCTTTAAAGTAAACTTTCAACAACTCCCCTCGAAAAACAACGTCTTTTTAATGAATAAGGAACGGAAAGACTGAGAGGGGGTAGGGACACAAAGTGCTGATATTATGGGTGGAAATCTGTGTGGGAAAGACAGGCAGTCAAACTGTCAGGCGTGAGCGCTGAGACGGAACAAAGAGGAACAGTGGAGACAATTACATTGGCGCTGTGGAGTGACGAGAGGCATCGCACAGCAACACACCACGGATGGAGGGAGAAGGGATACACCGTATACATGATAAACAACTCTGCTGTAGGTGTATATCCCTACCCATAACACCACTCTGGTACTGATCAATGATGAACAGGTGTGAATGAAGAACAAACAGTGGGAGGTATATGAACACAAAACGTAAACGCGCGAACAGCTACACTACGTCACTAAATATTGATCAATGTCCCCACTGCTTTCATAAACAATGCAAGGGAATGATCAATTAGATCAATGAGTAATGTGACCATTGCCATTACTACTATCAGTGATGCATCAAGAGAGTCACATTTCCCTAAGTGGTCCTCATGTACTGGACAAAAATATAAACGCAACATGCAACAATTTCATTGATTTTACTGAGTTACAGTTTATATGAGGAAATCAGTCAATTCAAATGAATTCATTATGGATTTCACATGACTGGGAATACAGATATGCATCTGCTGGTCACAGATACCTTTAAAAAATGGGCCTCACAATGGGCCTCGGGATCTCGTCACTGTGTTTTTGGGTATTCAAATTGACATCGATAAAATGCAGTTGTGTCCATACCATAACCCCACCGTCACCATGGGGCAATCTGTTCACAACCTTGACATTATCAAACCGCTCGCCCACACAATCCCATACATGTCTGCGGTTCTGAGGCCGGTTGGACGTACTGCCAAATTCTCTAAAATTACGTTGAAGGCGGCTTATGGTAGAGAAATGTACTTTACATTCTCTGGAAACAGCTCTGGTGGACATTCCTGCATTGTGTTGTGTGACAAAACTGCACATTTTAGAGTAGCCTTTTATTGTCCCCAGCACAAGGTTCCCGTACAGATACGGGAACGTGTCCCCTCTCCATGAGCCATAAAACCCCTTTTTTAACAGTACATGATAAGGGAGCACATCACCTGTCATTATCAAGACTAACCTCATGTCTTATACTGCTATCTAGTGGCCAATATAGTCAATGACAAGGCAGCGGTGGCGGTGTGGAGCCCGGAGCTAGACAATCAGCATTACTTTGGCAGACTATGCAAGAGCAGAACATAGGACACCTGTTGGGTGTACTACAAAGCAGGTTCAATGAGTTAGACTGCTAACTTTGATAAACAACCAGAAATAATGATGGATTTTCTGGTTCTTTAAAAAAGCTAAACTTAGATATGTGTTTTTGGTTGTTGAGTCAATTAGACCATGCCAATTTCAAGCATATTTATATTTTTTTAATTACAAGTGTCTATTCTACCTTTATCCAGGGTCCTGACTCTATAGTCTACTAATCTACCTTTTCCCAGAATATTTAGGCAAGTTAGCTGGCTAACTCATTGAACCTGCTTTGTAGTATACCCCACAGGTCACAGATCTGTTTGTGCTGTCTTGCCAAATCCTATTGTCATTGGTGCGGGGCGATGACCAGTCCTCGGGGCATGAGGGTCAGGTCCCCCAGACTGAGGTCGAGGGGCACCACAGGGGCTGTCTGCCTCATACCTTCTGCCTTGGTGGAGCTGTGGGGACATGGGAGAGAGAAGGGTGGTAAATCAAATCATTCATGAGAGCAGGGTGTTCTGTTCCTGCATCACATGAGGATTGTTTACAGTGTCTTGCTCTTCCCAAAGCAAACACATCATAAATCAACTCTAGGCTACTATTCTATTTGAATTGTGTGTTTAGATATCAGACACACACCATGTAGAGGAGATGGTTGCCAACTTGTCTCAGTCAATCAAAGCAACAGCAATAGGAAACACTTTTCGTCAGGATGAGAGCAGAATTGAAACATAAAAGGCTGTTATTATTTTACTTCAAATTAACCTTTTCATAATTAGCATAAACTTTGATGGCGCCCCAAGGTTAATCACAACATTTACATATTTGCCTCCTGCTTAGATTATTAAAAGGGTAAATGTTTACTCAAATGTTTGTGTTGTTTTATGCAAATTATGTCACAAATGAATTTATGAATTTTCACTTGAATGGAAAGTACCGTTTGTAATTTAGAAATATCTAAATTAGTTTCTGTGATCTCTCCAATTGAAATGGTTGTTTCTTCTAAATGTTTTATTTGACTTTGCTTGATTCATTTAAAGCTGCAATTTAAAAAACACAGATGAAAAGGGTCAGGAAGAAATGTAGCCTGCTACAATTAAATTAAAACTATTCCTCTGAAGCTAGTGCTCAAGTTTAGATTATTCTGAATTGTTGCAATATTATTTGTCCTTTTCATTCTATTATGTAGCATTAGGACAACTAATGTGGTTGCTGATTGAATGTTATAGTTACCCTCTTTCTTTATGTCATGTAGCTCTGGATCGATTGAAATTGTTGCTCTCTGAGTCTGACCTGAGTTTTCCCTCGGTTTCTTTGGAGAGCTTCGTAGAAGCGCAGAGAACGCGTTGTGGTTGTCATAGAGATATATCGGCACCGTTCTATAGTTCCAGACTCCTCCCGCTATTGTTTATGATTGGATAGAAGTTATGTCAGGAATTCACATCATGCCTTTGCCTCTACTTCAAGCTAAATATTCTTCATCCAGATTAGTAGACCCTCACTCAACAGTAAACACCCCCCGTCGAGTGGTTAGTGATAAGGATACTGTCGATGTCTAGGGTTGTTAGACCTAGTGTTAACTTATAGTTTACTGAAGTAATAACACAAATAATAATAATATATTCAACTTCTATAGCGCTTTTCATTCAAAAAAGAATCTCAAATAATCAAATATAACAGCTACGGCATATGATAATAGTAGGTGTGGACTACGAGCTTCAACCAGAGGTGAGCGTTTTGAGTGTGCAACAGTTGAGAGGGAACCACGTGGCTTGAGCAGAGAGAGGTTGTCAACGGAAGTACCAACATTTATACCTTGACTCAAAATTGCTAGCTAGTAATGCAAGTGCATTGAAGACATCACACACAACACAATTGTCCTCTAGACATAACTTTATTAATAAACCATCAAGCAAGCATGTAAAGTACGATGCATTATGCCCAGGTTAGGACAACCCTACAGGCATATAAAAACCAAACAAACAGTACACCACATTACCCTTGAAGAGATGGGCTGCAGCAGGATTGCCAACGGTCGTAAACAGAGAGAATGAGCGAAAAAGCTGACAAGAGAGTTTATTTCCCTTTTGGTTTATTGTCTATTCCACTTGCTTTGGCAATGTAAACACATGTATCTAAAGCCAATTGAATCGATAGAGAGATACAGACAGAGTGAGAGAAACAGAGAGAGAGAGAGAGATACAGAGAGAGAGAGAGAGATACAGAGTGAGAGAAACAGAGAGAGAGAGAGAGAGAATAAAACAGGGATGTCCTAAGCACAGAACTGAGCCTGTGGGAGGGGTTGAGGTTGTTACATCCACATCAATGAAGACATTCACAAGTGTCCAGCAGAGCAGAGGGGATGGGGGTTTGGGGGTCTACTGGTCTCTCTGGGGGCATTTACAGCAGGGAGGAGGCGGAGGAGGAGGAGAGAAAGAGACGCAAGCAATGGAAGAGAAAAGGGGCTACATGTACTTGGGGGAGAGCACACAGAGAATGCTGGTAACATGGAGGGATACTCTGTTGTTTCAGTGTGGTACAGTAACTCTATAGGTGGCTATGGGTCTGAGGACAGAGAAAGGCATCACTTTAGCAGCATAAACAAACAGAACTGATATGAAAGGCAGTTGTGATGTGTCATTTTTGTGATTTTGCTCACACATGAGCATGTACACACACACACACGCGCACACACACACACACACGCACACACACAGACAGACACACACACACACACATTCCCCATTCACCTCGGCAAGAAAGGTTGATACAAAAAGTCTAGTGCTGATTAAGCTAATGCCCATTGAAAGCCTTTTTGTAACAAACAAGCAATGTAATGTAATGTACTGAAAGTGAAAAACGTGTGCTAAAATGAAGGACTAGGTCAAATAGGAACTGACCTGGATACAGCTAAAACGGAACACTTGCTCTGTATCAAAGGGCAGTCATGGGGGTCTCTATACTCTATACTTGACTTATGATTCCCCACCATAGCATTCATACAGCATTATACAATATATCTAAAACGTGATTGTTTGATTGATTCATTGATTGATTGATTTATTGAGTGATGAAGAGAGGCAGAGGAGTGTACGGTGTTTAGGCAGCAGGAGGAGGAGTGGAAGTCCGTGTTCGTGTCGTTGTGGTCAGTCGGTCCGGTCCTCACAGGCCGAAGTCAAAGGTCAGGTCAGACTTGCCCATCTTCTGTCTATACACCGCGTCAAACTTGTCGTTCATAGACACGGTGAAGATGTCCTGCCACAGTCCCACGCGACCTGACAGAAGAAAGAGTCACATGACCATACATCACTTCGGTTTGAGCTATGAATGAGACGAATGACCAAGAGGAGTGGTCAGTAGTCGATATGAATGTTGTCATTTTGAAACCTTCTTTATTGCGTATTGATCAGCTCGTAGGCCATCTATGCTTCCTTATGACTCCCAACCGTGTACAGTGAGGTCCATAAATCACCCTCCATAGAGATGAGCAAAAAAGGCCGTATGAAATAAATCATACAGATACGGAACTATATTGTACGCATATTTTTGTGTGGGAAATTATATTATTTTACACTAATACAATTGCTCAGAGAAAGAGATTTTGTTCAACAAGTTATATTGAGCAACATAGCCCCATAACGTCAAAGATACAACAGCATATTTTACTTCAGGTAATCAAATCAAATCAAAAAAACAAAATGTCATTTGTCACACGCTTGGTGAACAACAGGTGTAGAATTGAAGTTAAATGCTTGCGGCCCTTCTCAACAATGCAGAGTGAAAATAGAAACAATAGTAGAAGATAATAACACATGGAATAGAGATGCACAATGAGTCACAATAACTTTGCTATATACACAGGGTACCAGTACCGGGTCGTTGTGCAGGGGTTCGAGGTAATGGAGGTAGATATGTACATACAGTGTATTCAGGAAGTATTCAGACCCCTTCACTTTTACCACATTTTGTTACGTTACAGCCTTATTCTAAAAAATAAATTGTCCTCATCAATCCTCACACAATAACCCATAATGACAAAACAAAAACATGTTTTTAGAAATTGAGCTCAGCTGCATCCTGTTTCAATTGATTATCCTTGAGATGTTTCTACAACTTGATTGGTGTCCGCCTGTGGTAAATTCAATTGATTGCACATGATTTGTAAAGGCACACACCCGTCTATATAAGGTCCCACATTTGACAGTAGATGTCAGAGCATAAACCAAGCCATGATGTCCGCAGAGCTCAGAGACAGGATTGTGTCGAGGCACAGATCTGGGGCATTGAAGGTCCCCAAGAACACATTGGCCTTCATCATTCTTAAATGGAAGAAGTTTGGAACCACCAACTCTATCTAGAGCAGGCCGTCCAGCCAAACTGAGCAATCAGGGGAGACGGGCCTTGGTCAGGGAGGTGAAACAAGAACCCGATGGTCACTCTGACAGAGCTCTAGAGTTCCTCTGTAGAGATGGGAGAACCTTCAACCATCTCTGCAGCCCTCCACCAATCAGGCCTTTATGGTAGAAGCCACTCCTCAGTAAAAGGCACAAGACAACACAAGAGTGGCTTCGGGACAAGTCTCTGAATGTCCTTGAGTGGCCCAGCCAGAGCCCGGACTTGAACCCGATTTGACCATCTCTGGAGAGACCTGAAAATAGCTGTGCGGCGACGCTCCCCATCCAACCTGACAGAGCTTGAGATGATCTGCAGAAGAGAATGGGAGAAACTCCCCAAATACAGGTGTGAAAAGCTTGTAGCGTCATACCCAAGAAGACTTGAGGCTGTAATCGCTGCCAAATGTGCATCAACAAAGTACTGAGCAAAGGGTCTGAATACGTATGTAATTGTGATATTTCAGTTTTTGCTTTGTCATTATGGGGTATTGTGTGTAGACTGATGAGGGGGAAAAAACGATTTAATACAGTTAATACATTTTAGAATAAGGCTGTAACGTAAGAACGTACAACATTTTGGGAAATGTGAGAAAAGTCAAGGGGTCTGAATACTTTCTGAATGCTCTGTACGTAAGGGTCACTGAAGAGGGGCGACGTCATCAATGTACTTATTAATGAAGCCACTGATGTGATAAACTCCTCAATGTTATCGGATGAGTCCTGAAACATATTCCAGTCTGTGCTAGCGAAACAGTCCTGTAACTTAGCACCAGACCACTTCCGTATTGAGCATGTCACTGGTACTTCCTGTTGGGAGTTTCTGTTTGTAAGCAGGAATCAGGAAGACAAGAGATTTGGTCAGATTTGCCAAAGGGAGGGCCTTGTATCTATTTCTGCGTGTGGAGTAAAGGTGATCAAGGGTTTTGTCGCCTCTAGTTGCACAGGTGACATGCTGGTAATAATGAGGTAAAACAGATTTCAGTTTCCCTGCATTCAAATCACAGGCCAGGAGAAGTGCGTCCCTCTGGAAGTTGTCATAGAGCATCGGTTTGTGGTGGTATACAGACAGCGTCGGAAAAATATAGATGAAAACTCTCTTGGTAAATAGCACGGTCTGCGGCTTATGAGGTCTTCCAACTCAGGCGAGCAAAAACTTGAGACTAACATTAGAGAGCGCGCACCAGCAGCTGTTTAACTAAGAGACATACCCCCCTCCCCCCTACTCTTAACCAAGGGTGCAGAATATCTAGAGCTGCCAACTCGCTGAAGCAGAAACCTTCATCCAAATCGAGGTCAGTGATCGCTGTTCTGAACACGTTTTCGGCCATAGGAAATGATGGCGGAGACATTATGCACAATAAAAGTTACGATCAGCATAAGAAAACACAAAAATAGCAGAATTTGTCAGCTCGTAGAGCGGGCGCTATCTAATGCGACGTCATCCCGTACATCCAAGTATGGGGTTCTTTTCTGCTTTGGATCCTTATTTAGGCGCCAAACCCACCACTGGTGTGCGTAGTAGTCAAAGAGCTCTATTTTCAAGTTATCCAACGAATGTCAATTCCGGGAGTTTGCTAAAATGGCATTGGTACTTGGATTGGAGCCGGTGCTATGGTCAGATTACATGAAAATAGAGCTCTTTGGCCACGCATACCAGTTTGGGGTCGAAATAAGGGTGTATAAGCAGAAAAGAACCCCATCCTCACTGTAAAATATGGTGGTGGATCTTTGACGTTATAGGGCTATTTTGCTTTCACTGCTCCGAGGTCCTTTGTTAAGATCAACGGCATCATGAACTTTGCCAAGTACCAGGACATTTTAGCCAAAAAAAAAGGTTGAAACTTGGACGCGAGTGGATCTTCTAGCAAAACAATAACACCAACGACACATCAAAATCCAAAAAGAAATGGTTCATTGACAGCAAAATCAACATTTTTCAATGTCCATCTCAGTCTCTGGACTTGAAAACCTGTGGTTTGAATTGAAGTGGGCCGTCCATAAGCACAGATGAAGGATATCAAGGATCTGGAAAGATTCTGTATGGAGGAATGGTCCAAGATCACTCCAAATGTGTCCTCCAATCTCATAAAACATTTGAGAAAAAGGCTCAGGGCCGATAACCGCACAAGGTGAGGTATAGAAAGGTGTTGAAATCAGGGGTCAATCATTTTGACCCCTATCGTTTTGAGAGAAAAAAATATTACTTGTAAAACAAAATCTCTTTCTCTGAAAAATGCTATTACCATAAAATAATTTCCCCAATTTTTGGAGTACACCATATAAGTATTTGTATTATTTATTTGATACAGTCTTTTTTGCTCATCTGTCAAGAGTGCCAATCATTTTGGGCCTATGTATGTCTACAGACATGGACTCACCTGTCCTCCAGTAGTGTGTATAGGAATGTGTGTTTATGGCCCTATTAGCTCAGAGCTGTATGTTAGACCAGCACCAGGTCAGAGGTTAGGGTCCATATGCACTACAAGAAACAGAATATGGAGAAAACAAGACAAATCTGACAACAAATCATAAGAAAAAACAACATAACAAAAATCAACAATAATCAACATGAAAAATGGAATCATAATTATATTAAAATGACATTCACAAATCATAATGCAAAAAAAGTACAACAAATGTGAATGGATTTCCAAACTGATCAGTAAGGTTCAACTCCTTGTGCCAGAAATCACTGAGCTGTAATTACTATGTAATTACTACTATTACTAGAGCAAAAATAGGAGTGAATGGAAATGCCCTTAATGAATGGTCCAGAGTACGATATTCCCTAATTCCTTTGAAAGTGTATGTTACTGCTGGGGTATGTACATCTGATTCATGATCTGTGGTTTGCTACAATAAAGCTCTAGTTACTCTCTGCCCCTAACAGACCCAGGATCAGCCTTCCGCAAACCAGTGCTAACCTTCACCATTATGAGCCAAACAACTAAACTGGCCCTGGATCATTGCTTAAAGATATAGACTACACACAAACGCATATTATGTAACTGTTCTTCATAGCCGACATACAAATCTGGTATAGGTTGACTCATCCTCAGCCAGCCGAGACATACACTCCCCCAGGGTTAGCACAGCTATAAAGCCATATAAACAAATTCGATATGCTTTGAAGAGTGTGCATCCGTATGCATACAGCAGTGGACACATAGCAGGTTTCTGTATTTTGATGTACGGCTGAGGCTCACACACTCCGCTCTGATATCCTCTTTCTTTGTCTCTCTCTCTCTGTCATTCCCTCTCTCCCTCTCTGTTCCCCCTCTTCTATCCGAGTACACCATGTCATGCACTGCAAGCATGCTTGTGTCTAGGCTTGTGAGTGTCTTATAGTAGCCTAAACAATGTATATGATACGAGCAGCAAAGCCATGAACGGGGCTAGAGGGAGTCTGGTCACATCAGTTTAGCAAATACAGTACACAAAGTACAGTGTGTGTGTGTGTGTGTGTGTGTGTGTGTGTGTGTGTGTGTGTGTGTGTGTGTGTGTGTGTGTGTGTGTGTGTGTGTGTGTGTTGTTTTTCTTCCTTCCCTCTATCCCTCTCTTTCTCTTCCTCGCTCTCTACCTCTGTCCTTCCCTATCTCTCTCCCACTCCCCCATATCTCTTGCTCCCTCTTTCTCCCTCTCTCCCTTCCTTCTCTCCCTACCCCCTCTATTTCTCTACCTCCCTCTCTCCCCCATCCCTCCCCCCTCGCTCCCTCCTGCAGATGGAGAGGGTCTCACCCCTGCAGATGGAGAGGGCCTCTGAGTTGCAGCACTGCTCTATGAGCTGGTTGCAGCTCTCTACCATTGTCTCCAGCTGGGCCTTGTCACACGAGACACCCAGGAACCTCGCCAGCTTCCCCACCAATGTCCCCAGGTCCTGGAGAGCGAGAGGGGAGAGAGCAGAAGAGGAGACGAGAGAGAGAGAGAGAGAGAGAGAGCGAGAGAGAGAGAGAAATTCAAATAAAATAGTAACTATATTTAGTCTCCTCCAAAATCATTGGCATTTTACATGCATGTTACCTAATTTTTACACCCCAGTGAAACAGGAAGCCATGGAAGGCCACAATACAGTTCCTTAAAGGGCTAATCAGCAGTTGCTACATCCATTCTTGGACTTCTGAATTCATTATACAGTGGGGTAAAAAAGTATTTAGTCAGCCACCAATTGTGCAAGTTCTCCCACTTAAAAAGATGAGAGAGGCCTGTAATTTTCATCATAGGTACCCTTCAACTATGACAGACAAAATTAGAGAAAATCCAGAAAATCACATTGTAGGATTTTTAATGAATTTATTTGCAAATTATGGTGGAAAATAAGTATTTGGTCAATAACAAAAGTTTATCTCAATACTTTGTTATATACCCTTTGTTGGAAATGACAGAGGTCAAACGTTTTCTGAAAGTCTGTTGCTGGTATTTTGGCCCATTCCTCCATGCAGATCTCCTCTAGATCAGTGATGTTTTGGGGCTGTTGCTGGCCAACACGGACTTTCAACTCCCTCCAAAGATTTTCTATGGGGTTGAGCTCTGGAGACTGGCTAGGCCACTTCAGGACCTTGAAATGCTTCTTACGAAGCCACTCCTTCGTTGCCCGGGCGATGTGTTTGGGATCATTGTCATGCTGAAATACCCAGACATGTTTCATCTTCAATGCCCTTGCTGATGGAAGGATGTTTTCACTCAAAATCTCACGATACATGGCCCCATTCATTCTTTCCTTTACACGGATCAGTCGTTCTGGTCCCTTTGCATAAAAACAGCCCCAAAGCATGATGTTTCCACCCCCATGCTTCACAGTAGGTATGGTGTTCTTTGGATGCAACTCAGCATTCTTTGTCCTCCAAACACGGCAAGTTTAGTTTTTACCAAAAAGTTATATTTTGGTTTCATCTGACCATATGACATTCTCCCAATCTTCTTCTGGATCATCCAAATGCTCTCTGGCAAACTTCAGACGGGCCTGGACATGTACTGGCTTAAGCAGGGGGACACGTCTGGCACTGCAGGATTTGAGTCCCTGGCGGCGTAGTGTGTTACTGATGGTAGGCTTTGTTACTTTGGTCCCAGCTCTCTGCAGGTCATTCACTAGGTCCCCCCGTGTGGTTCTGGGATTTTTGCTCACCGTTCTTGTGATCATTTTGACCTCACGGGGTGAGATCTTGCGTGGAGCCCCAGATCGAGGGAGATTATCAGTGGTCTTGTATGTCTTCTATCTCCTAATAATTGCTCCCACAGTTGATTTCTTCAAACCAAGCTGCTTACCTATTGTAGATTCAGTCTTCCCAGCCTGGTGCAGGTCTACAATTTTGTTTCTGGTGTCCTTTGACAGCTCTTTGGTCTTGGCCATAGTGGAGTTTGGAGTGTGACTGTTTGAGGTTGTGGACAGGTCTCTTTTATACTGATAACAAGTTCAAACAGGGACCATTAATACAGGTAACGAGTGGAGGACAGAGGAGCCTCTTAAAGAAGAAGTTACAGGTCTGTGAGAGCCAGAAATCTTGCTTTTTTGTAGGTGACCAAATACTTATTTTCCACCATAATTTGCAGATAAATTCATAAAAAATCCTACAATGTGATTTTCTGGATTTCTTTTCTAATTTTGTTTGTCAAAGTTGAAGTGTACCTATGATGACAATTACAGGCCTCTCATCTTTTTAAGTGGGAGAACTTGCACAATTGGTGGCTGACTAAATACTTTTTTTGCCCCACTGTATGTACCCATTGATTATTGAAGAATATAATTTTGAAATGCCTCATGGGCTTAGTTCAACTGCCGTATTCCATCAGACACCAATATATAAACTTGTTTTACTTTTTTTTGTAAACAAATACATCTTTAACAAACACTATATTGCTCCAAAACATGATTAAAAATATAATTTTGATAGCATGGACTGTCAGTCCTTGCATCCATAGCTTTGCCTATGAATTTGAGAGTGGTGACATTTCTCCAGCCCCATCCCTCAGCTTTTTACCCAAACCAGGGGTGGGGAGACGGCTTTGTTATCGTTGCTACTGCTGATTGCGCTTCCAGCTGAGACTAAATTTAAAAAGTTGAATGTTAATGCAGATTAATAAAAAATATATATATATTTAGGGGTGCCAATAATTTAGACAATTACGTATTTTTTTGAGAAATTACTTGTTAAACAAAATCTATTTCTCTGAGCAATATAAAATAATACATTTTTTTGGAGTAGACCATATAGCTCAGTATTTGTATTATTTATTTTATACAGTATTTTTTGCTAATCTTTATCAAGAGTGCCAATCATTTATGAGGTGACTGTACCAAATTATCTCTTCTTATCACTTCGAAATGACCTATGAGCTATGTCTTCTTAATAGGCGGGTTGCAGTGCATTCTATTCCACACACAACGCAGTCACACCACTGTCACACCACTGTGACAAGGGCTGTATTTATAGGGGGAGTGGGGTAAGTTGAGCCAAAGGGGTATGGTTTTCTTGTTTCTAGGAAACCATACGCAAAATGTATCATTTGACAAAATATACTGAACAAAAATATAAGGCATTACCGCTGGGATATGAGTTAACAGTGGTAAGAAGTACAACATGTTTGTTAGGTGTTAAGTCTGTGTTAAAATATGCTTCAAATGAATAAAAGACAAAAAGTAATTATGTTGAATTTTGTTTGGAAAATAAATATAGACATGGTTTTAAAACAGTAGTGGTAATACTTAATTCAGTACAGACATTTGTAGGCGTCTTAACATACCCTGTTCCGCTTGTCCGAAATAAGAGGTCTCTGTTGGCACAACTTACCCGGGAGTATGAGGTCAATTGAGCCAAGAGACCCCTTTTTTTGGACAAGCTATGTTTTCGAAACTGTAATGTTTACAAGTATTCTGATTATTTCCAGGGATACACAACATCCTGAAATCTATGTAAAAAATCTTTGTTCGAAAGAATACTATATTTCTCCCTTGACGGAGTGATGCTGAATGTAAAAAGCGGCTCAACTCACTCCACTCTCCCCTACATCTCAGACAGAGCGGGGGTTGAACTCTGACTCCGAACATCTGATTATGTCATCTAGACACGTGTACAGATCCTTCTATGCGTTATCAAGCGGTTATACATTGGAGTTTCATTGCCTTGCTATAAAGAGGCTGAATTTCTGTCTGCCTATGTGGACGGTTATAAACTTTGACCGCAGTTCCCTTTTCTCTTTCTATAGAAACAGAAGTTTTCTTATCCTTATATAACACACTTGCTCAGCAAATACCCTTGATACACATGTTACTGTTCATCTCAGTTGCGCACGAGCCATTTTTGGATCTGTGTTGAAACGTGCCTACAGCAGAACAGCAATGGTCAAACGCTCAAATATCTTTACAGAACGTCTGATCATGTTCTTGCCTTAGTTACTGACTTGCATTTCTGAGACCAACTTTTGTCATCAGTGAACACAAAAGCCACTGTTAAGTTTTGTTCCTGGAATATAACGCATTGTTTTCGTCAGAAGAGAAACGTGTGCAATTGTTTTTCACTGTTTCTGGCCATCAGTAAATTCTACTGCACAAAACACTTCTGGCTGGTGTACCCCGGGTTTTGTTGTGTACCTGTGCTTTGTGGCAGCCGGTACTTTGTACTTGGTTGTGTGTACTTTGTGCTGCCTCACTTGTTCTTTGGGCATTTGTTTTTGTGACGCGGTTGCGTCCTGTTTTAATAATTGCCTGAGTAAAGTGCTTTGTCCACTCATCTCTGCTCTCCTGCGCCTGACTTCCATGCACCGGCTACACCCACCCATTGACAAAACCAGCCCATCAGTGTCATACCATGTACAATATAATAACAGTGTATGGAAAGATCGAGGAAATGGGGACTGTCTAATTGTTACAATATTGTTGACATGCAGGGATGCAGAGCATGAAGTTGGGTTAACCATAAGTCATCATCTTCCACATTGTGAACTTTGAAAGAGCTTTTCTCTGGTGATGATTGAGGCCTGTACATAGTTGTGTTCCTTCATTGTATTCACCTTTTTTACTTGCATTTATTCATCTATTTTTTTTACCCAATTTTGTGATATCCAATTGGTAGTTACAGTCTTGTCTCATCTCTGCAACTCTCCTACGGACTCGGGAGAGGCGAAGGTCGAGAGCCGCGCGTCCTCCGAAACACGACCCTGCCAAGCTGCACTACTCACTTAACCCGGAAGCCAGCCGCACCAATGTGTCGGAGGAAACTTGCGGATAGTGTTTCTGCGCACCAATGGAAAGTCTATATAGCAACGAGCAAACTAGCCTTTGTATTGAATACATGGAACTGCAATGTGATGATACCGATGAATGTGCTTATTTCTTCTATTTTTTTATCAGGAATAATATTTGTGCATGAAATTGTTTGGTGTAATATGCATAAAAGGAGAGTAATAGCCCATAATTCTGCACCTTTTGATAGTTGTACTTCCTTTTTAGTGACTGCAAAGAAAATGTATTGATCTACTTGGATTTTTATTAGACAGACTAACTTTCTGTTTTGTCCGCTGGGACTCAATAGATAAGTATGGTAGCGTTTATCTTTTTGCAGGCAGTTGTGTTCTTTTTCAATCAATCTGGAATGTTGACGGTTTATGGTCATTTTGATGGATATATTTATGTTTTGAGGAGGCAACTACATTTGCTAAAACGCATTCAGTCTTTTGCAAAAGGCCACAGAGTTCTCTGTCTTTTGAACTCTATTTGGGAAGTCGACAACAACGTTAAAAATAAAATGCTTGTATGCGATTGAGAGAAACTGTAACCTGTTTTCTTCCTAAGAAAGGTAGGCTTCATGAGCTACTTGCCCCCAACAGTGTCAATGCTGTAACTATGTTGTAACACTGATAGTCACTTTGAGTGATAGTGAATAAGATCACGTCTTGGAAGGCTTGCTAGTGTATATACTGTATAAATGTTTGTGTTTGCAAATTATTCCTAATAAGAACATGCTGTGTTTCTGGGCAGGTGTTTGTGTGTGTGTGTGTGTGTGTGTGTGTGTGTGTGTGTGTGTGTGTGTGTGTGTGTGTGTGTGTGTGTGTGTGTGTGTGTGTGCGTGCGTGCGTGCGTGCGTGCGTGCGTGCGTGCGTGCGTGCGTGCGTGCGTGCGTGCGTGCGTGCGTGCGTGCTTGTGTCCGTGTGTGTGTGTGTGTGTGTGTGTGTGTGTGTGTGTGTGTGTGTGTGTGTGTGTGTGTGTGTGTGTGTGTGTGTGTGTGTGTGTGTGTGTGTGTGTGTGTGTGTGTGTGTGTGTGTGTGTGGTGTGTGTGTGTGTGTTTCTGTGCAATGCAGCCCTGCAGGGACCTTTGGGACAGCAAACACTATTGATTTGGCCCCCTTCTGCCCCAGTGAGAGTACAGTTACAGTTATGTTCCACAGACCGGAACTCTGGTTGCCACGTAGCTCTGAGGGTGGTACGATTATCATAGGGGTTAGGTGGTATGGGTAAAGTTACAGTGACATTGGTTTGGGATAGGATAGAGCAGGACCACCCAAAGCAGGGCCAAACTTGGCTTGTTAGAGGCTTCCAGAATTATCTTGTGGTGGGTTTTAGCGGCTGACTACTCACTGTACCTCTAGGATAGAGGCTGGGGGTTCTGGTAAGGTTTGGTGTTAGTTAGATATATGGTAGACAGTAGATATAGATGAGTGATGGAGGGAGAGAGCGAGGAGGAAAGAGTTTGTTTTTTACCTTGTACATGTCTTCATATTTCAGGAAGAGGACGTTTGAGTCCATGCGATGCTCCCAGAACTCCTGCACGTGCTCAAACCAGGAACCATATCCCACTATGAGACAGAGAGATAAAAAGAAGGGGAGAGAGAGAGATATATAGGTGGAGAGAGTTAAGTGAGTTTCCCCAGGTGACTAGGCTTTCTCTTCCCTCTTCACACAACCTGGCCTGATCAGTTACTCATTGCCTACATAATCATTAAGAAAAGTAGTCCAGTGTCGACACCCCCTGCACACCTGGGGGGTGGTGAACCCTGAACTCTGACACTCACGCTTGTCGTTCATGAAGCGTCTGCAGAACTCCTGAAAGGTTCCGCGGTAGCTCATGGTTCTGAGGGAGCGGTGGAACTGGTAGTAAGACACCACAAGATCTTTAGGGTTCCTCGCCATGTAGATCACCTACAGGAGAACCACATAGACAATTAGGATTGAATACATGGAAACATTATACAAACCAATTGAAGTGTACTCTAACCTTGGACTCTCCATTGTGCATGGCTGTAGGCAGGAAGCGGTAGGGCAGGTGGCTTTTGATCAGACGAGGAGACGTCAATTCCTGGGAAAACATAGAGGAAACATCATCATAACATTGGGAACAGAGACGGTATAAAACAAGGAGCAGAAAAACACCTAATCCATTTCTTGCTTTGCATTGAAATATGGTGCTGCATGTGGTGGGCTGAGTGTTTTGGTTAACTGTACCTGTCTGTTTTACAAGCAAGTGATTCAGGATCAGGAAGTAGTAATACTCAGTGCTGTAGGCCTACCTGTATAATGTCTAGGCCAGGCTGAGGGTACTCCAGGACAGTAGTAATACTCAGTGCTGTAGGTCTATCTGTATAATGTCTAGGCCAGGCTAAGGGTACTCCAGAACAGTAGTAATACTCAGTGCTGTAGGTCTACCTGTATAATGTCTAGGCCAGGCTGAGGGTACTCCAGAACAGTAGTAATACTCAGTGTTGTAGGCCTACCTGTATAATGTCTAGGCCAGGCTAAGGGTACTCCAGAACAGTAGTAATACTCAGTGCTGTAGGCCTACCTGTATAATGTCTAGGCCAGGCTAAGGGTACTCCAGAACAGTAGTAATACTCAGTGCTGTAGGCCTACCTGTATAATGTCTAGGCCAGGCTAAGGGTACTCCAGAACAGTAGTAATACTCAGTGCTGTAGGTCTACCTGTATAATGTCTAGGCCAGGCTAAGGGTACTCCAGAACAGTAGTAATACTCAGTGCTGTAGGCCTACCTGTATAATGTCTAGGCCAGGCTAAGGGTACTCCAGAACAGTAGTAATACTCAGTGCTGTAGGCCTACCTGTATAATGTCTAGGCCAGGCTAAGGGTACTCCAGGACAGTAGTAATACTCAGTGCTGTAGGCCTACCTGTATAATGTCTAGGCCAGGCTAAGGGTACTCCAGAACAGTAGTAATACTCAGTGCTGTAGGCCTACCTGTATAATGTCTAGGCCAGGCTAAGGGTACTACAGGACAGTAGTAATACTCAGTGCTGTAGGCCTACCTGTATAATGTCTAGGCCAGGCTAAGGGTACTCCAGGACAGTAGTAATACTCAGTGCTGTAGGCCTACCTGTATAATGTCTAGGCCAGGCAAAGGGTACTCCAGAACAGTAGTAATACTCAGTGCTGTAGGCCTACCCGTATAATGTCTAGGCCAGGCTAAGGGTACTCCAGAACAGTAGTAATACTCAGTGCTGTAGGCCTACCTGTATAATGTCTAGGCCAGGCTAAGGGTACTCCAGGACAGTAGTAATACTCAGTGCTGTAGGCCTACCTGTATAATGTCTAGGCCAGGCTGAGGGTACTCCAGAACAGGAAGCTGCTCATCGATGTTCATCAGACCAATCTCATCTGGTTCCGCTCCCTGACTCACCAGATACACAACTTCCTGAAGGAGACTGGTACCTGAGAGAGCGAGAGAGAGAGAGAGAGAGAGAGAGAGAGAGAGAGAGAGAGAGAGGGGGGGGGGGTAGGAGAGAATAAGAGAATCAAGAGGAATAAGTAAATGGGCAGTCGTTTGTCTAAACGTAAAATTATACCAATGAGGGGAAAATTCACAGCCCAAAATACACCATTATAGTTTTTGTTACCAACCTCACACCCCAAATGATCTTCACGGAACAAAAATATAAATGCAACATGCAACAATTTCAACGATTTTACTGAGCTATAGTTCTTAAGGAAATGTGTTAATTGAAATAAAGGCCATAATCTATCTATTTCACATGACTGGGAATACAGATATGCATCTGTTGGTCACAGATACCTTATAAAAAGGTAGGGGCGTGGATCAGAAAACCAGTCAGTATCTGGTGTGACCACCATTTTCCTCATGCAGCGCAACACATCTCCATCCCATATAGTTGATCAGGCTGTGGATTGTGGCCTGTGGAATGTTGTCCCACTCCTCTTCAATGGCTGTGTGAAGTTGCTGGATATTGGTGGGAACTGGAACACGCTGTCATACACGTCGATCTAGAGCATCCCAAACATGCTCAATGGGTAACATGTCTAGTGAGTATGCAGGCCATTGACGAACTGGGACATTTACAGCTTCCAGGAATTGTGTATATATCCTTGCGACATGGGCCATGCATTATCATGCTGAAACATGAGGTGATGGGGACGGATGAATGGCACAACCCCACCGACGCCATGGGCCACTCTGTTCACAATCAGCAAACCTCTTGCCCACATGATGCTATACGTGGTCTGCTGTTGTGCGGCCGGTTTGACGTACTGCCAAATTCTCTAAAACTATGTTGTAGGCAGCTTATTGTAGAGAAATTAACATTAAATTCAGTGGCAACAGCTCTGGTGGACATTCCTGCAGTCAGCATGCCAATTACACGCTCCCTCAAAACTTGAGACATTTGTTGCATTGTGCTGTGTGACAAAACTGCACATTTTTGAGTGGCCCTTTATTGTCCCCAGGACAAGGTGCTCCTGTATAATGATCATGCTGTTTAATCAGCTTATTGATATGCCACACCTGTCAGGCGGATGGATTATCTTGGCAAAGGAGAAATGCTCACTATAGGGATGTAAACAAATTGCTCCACAAAATTTGAGAGAAATGTGCTTTTTGTGTGTATGGAACATTTCGGGGATATTTTATTTCAGTTCATGAAACATGGGACCAACACTAAACATGTTGTGTTTATATTTTTGTGCAGTATAGTTTTATACCGAATTCTGCAATGCTAGTTTGGCTATTTTGGCTAGCTAACCTTAGCTAGGTAGGTAGCTAACCTAGCACCAAAGCCAGCACAGTATCTGGATCTTCCCCTTTTTTTTTTCCACTGCAGTTTCAGGTGAGCAGCACTCAGTGAGTCCGTGTTAAACCTTGTGAAAAAGTAGATAGTGCTCCTAATGGAAGTACCAATGCCAAAGACAAGAAAAGGACATGCCATTTTTTTGCAGAGAATTGTAAAAGAAGGAATGGCTACATATCTAGCTAGCTCACTACACTACAATTCATAATGGACTGGTAATATGTAGTCCGTTAGCTAGCTACACATATTTTGCCAGACAGTAAATAAATGATTTAGCTAATAAATCAGAATCTAATTCATGTTAATAAGTTATCCCCATCATTGTTCAGGTAAGCCATTTTTGTCATATAATGGTATTTGGTCAAATTATTATTGGCACGGTTCAAAGACAGGCAATAGAGAGTGAGAGAGAGAGCACCACCCATGTTGTGGCAGGGAGAGGACGAACGGGTCATCAGCTGAGTACTTGGAATTTGTGTTATAAGGCAGTCTGGTAAAGCACTTTGACCAGCAATTTACATTGTCAGTTCAACTCCTCATCTTTGCTGACTAAGTCCAAGTGCTAAAACAAAACAGTTGTTGCCTAGATTCTGATTTCATATTGTTGTCATGGCAGGGGACAGAGACAGTCAGTGGAGAGAGCGAGAGAGAGAGAGCATTGCCCATGTTGAGGCAGGGAGAGGACGAATAGGTCATCAGGTGAGAATTTGGAGTGTAGTGGTGAAGAAACAATGGTGAACACACAAATTAAATATTTAAATGTAGTCCTATAAGACATGCTTTGTAGATGTATTATTGTTTAAGTTTATTCATATTTCGGCAATAGAAAGTCCCATCTATTTTGGCAATAGAAAGTAAGACACTGTTTGTCATGTTTGTTGAAGGGGACTGAGCCACAATTCAGGGACCAGTTGAGCACAGATGACAGGGGCAGAGCCACCGAACAAATATAAGTTATCGACATCAGCACCAGCACAAAGTCAAACCAACCACATCACAAGTTTATTGTAATCCAGACGTGAGCTGACATACTTTTGTCATTTCAAGCTAAGTGGTTTCAAGATTCCCCCTGGCTGCATTACAGTGCCTCTTTAAAGTTTTTTTTTAAATAAGAGGTCATGCTTTGGCAAAAACTCAGACCCTGCCTTTTATTGTCCCCAGCACAAGGTGCACCTGTGTAATGATCATGCTGTTTAATCAGCTTCTTGATATGCCACACATGTCAGGTGGATGGATTACCTTGGCAAAGAAGAAATGCTCGCTAACAGGGATGTAAACAAATTGGAGCAATACATTTGATAGAAATATGCTTTTTGTGTGTATGGAACTTTTCTGGGATATTTTATTTCACCTCATGAAACATGGGACCAACACTTAACATGTTGTGTTTATATTTTTGTGCAGTATAGTTTTACACTGAATGCAGCAATGCTAGTTTGGCAATTTTAGCTAACCTTAGCTAGCACCAGGCTTTAGAAATTGGAAGAAGACTATTGAGAAGTTTTCAGCTCATGCTAAAAGAGTTCACAAAAATCAAACCCTGTGGACTCACAGTTATCTACTGCTTTAGCCAGACAAGAAGAGGAAGCTACTGAAAATTGTAGGTTCAGTGACGTTCTTCGCAAGACAGGGTGAGGCCTTAACCTTTTGTGACTAGGGGGCAGTATTTTCATTTTTGGACAAATAACGTTCCCGTAGTAAACGGGATCAGAATTGTAGGTTCAGTGACGTTCTTCGCAAGA
Organism: Oncorhynchus keta; assembly: GCF_023373465.1. Classification (NCBI taxonomy): domain Eukaryota; kingdom Metazoa; phylum Chordata; class Actinopteri; order Salmoniformes; family Salmonidae; genus Oncorhynchus; species Oncorhynchus keta. The sequence goes on from NC_068433.1 coordinate 42,891,240, forward strand.
CAGGGTGAGGCCTTAAGAGGTCATGAGGAAGAACATGAAAATCTTTAGGAACTTTTAAAAGGCAGAAGACGACAAAGTCCTTCAGAGCTGGTTAAAGAGGCACAACCATGATTACACTAGCCCTAAGATACAGAATGATATTCTTAACTTAATGAGAAATTACATCATTTGAATAGCCAAAATCATCTGATCTCTCCCCTTCCCCCCAACAACACAAAGTTAAGCCCTTGGCTGTTGGACAGGCGAACAGTGAGTATTGACTGTCCACTTGGGTAGTGCAATAAGCATTTTTCTACGGCTGGCCATGCTTTCCACCTGGCTACCCCTACCCCGGTCAACTGCCCGGCATCCCCCATAGCAACTCGCCCAAGCATCCCCCATTTCTCCTTCACCCAAATTCAGATAACTGATGTTCTGAAAGAGCTGCAAAATCTGGACCTCTACAAATCAGCCGGGCTAGACAATCTCGACCCCTCTTTCCAAAAATATCTGCCGAAATCGTTGCAACACCTATTACTATCCTGTTCAACTTCTCTTTCGTATCGTCTGACATTCCCAAAGATTGGAAAGCTGTCGCGATCATCCCCCTCTTCAAAGGGGGAGACACTCTAGACCCAAACTGCTACAGACCTATATCTATCCTACCCTGCCTTTCTAAGGTCTTCGAAAGCCAAGTTAACAAACAGATTACCGACCATTTCGAATCCCACTGCACCTTCTCCGCTAAGCAATCTGGTTTCAGAGCTGGTCATGGGTGCACCTCAGCCACACTCAGCCACACACAATACGCAGCCGTATTCATCGACTTACTACTTCTCTGATAGAGTTCAGTGTGTCAAATCGGAGGGCCTGTTGTCTGGACCCCTGGCATTCTCTATTGGGGATGCCACAGGGTTCAATTCTCGGGCCGACTCTCTTCTCTGTATACATCAATGATGTTGCTCTTGCTGCTGATGATTCTCTGATCCACCTCTACGCAGACGACACCATTCTGTATACTTTTGGCCCTTCTTTGGACACTGTGTTAACTAACCCCCAGACGAGCTTCAATACCATTACAACTCTCCTTCCGTTGCCTCGAACTGCTCTTAAATTCAAGCAAAACTAAATGAATGCTCTTCAACCGATCGCTGCCCGCACCTGCCTGCCCGTCCAGCATCACTACTCTGGACAGTTCTGACTTACAATATTTGGACAACTACAAATACCTAGGTTTCTGGTTAGACTGTAAACTCTCCTTCCAGACTCACATTAAGCATCTCCAATCCAAAATTAAATCTAGAATCGGCTTCCTATTTTGCACAAAGCCTCCTTCACTCATGCTGCCAAACATGCCCTCGTAAAACTGACTATCCTACTGATCCTCGACTTCGGCGATGTCATTTACAAAATAGCCTCCAACACTACTCAACAAATGGATGCAGTCTATCACAGTGCCATCCGTTTTGTCACCAAAGCCTCATATACTACCCACCATTGCGACCTGTACGCTCTCGTTGGCTGGCCCTCGCTTGGCCCTCGCACTGGTCACCATAGCAGCACCCACCCGTAGCACTCGCTCCAGCAGGTATATTTCACTGGTCACCCCCAAAGCCAATTCCTCCTTTGGTTGCCTTTCCTTCCAGTTCTCTGCTGCCAATGACTGGAACGAACTGCAAAAATCACTGAAGCTGGATACTCATATCTCCCTCACTAGCTTTAAGCACCAGCTGTCAGAGCAGCTCACAGATCACTGCACCTGTACATAGCCCACCTGTAAATAGCCCATCCATCGACCTCATCCACATACTGTATTTATTTATTTATCTTTCTCCTTTGCACCCCAGTATCTTGACTTGCGCATTCATCTTCTGCACATCATTCACTCCAATGTTTAATTGGTATATTGTAATTACTTCGCCACTATGGCCTATACCTGCCTTATCTTACCTTATTTGCATACATGGTATATAGACTTTTTTCTACTGTATTGACTTTATGTTTGTTTATTCCATGTGTAACTCTGTGTTGTTGTATGTGTCGAACTGCTTTGCTTTATCTTGGCCAGGTCGCAGTTGTAAATGAGAACTTGTTCTCAACTAGCCTACCTGGTTAAAAAAAGGTTAAATAAATAAACAAAGTGCGGTTCCCAGATTTTTCATATCGTCAAACCGTCTTTCTCTCATTTCATGATTTACGGTATAACCGGTTAGTACACAAGGGGGGCGGCAAAAACGTAAAAACATACCAATGGGCATCTGCTACCAGAATTCAAAGAATTTGCGAATTTCCATGTCAGGCAATGTCAGGCAATCCAGCTCATAAAGTTATACAGTTGAAGTCGGAAGTGTACATACACTTAGGTTGGAGTCATTAAAAATCGTTTTTCAACCACTCCACAAATTTCTTGTTAACAAACTCTCATTTTAGGAAGTCGGTTAGGACATCTACTTTGTGCATGACACAAGTCATTTTTCCAACAATTGCTTACAGACAGATTATTTCACTTATAATTCACTGTATAGCAATTCCAGTGGGTCAGAAGTTTACATACACTAGGTTGACTGTGCCTTTTAACAGCTTGGAAAATTCCAGAAAATGATGTCATGGCTTTAGAAGATTCTGATAGGCTAATTGACATCATTTGAGTCAATTGGAGGTGTTCCTGTAGATGTATTTCTAGGCCTACCTTCAAACTCAGTGCCTCTTTGCTTGACATCCTGGGAAAATCAAAACAAATCAGTCAAGACTTTAGAAAAACATTGTAGACCTCCACAAGTCTGGTTCATTCTTGGGAGCAATTTCCAAACGCCTGAAGGTATCATGTTCATCTGTAAAAACAATAGTACGCAAGTATAAACACCATAGGACCACGTAGCTGTCATACTGCTCAGGAAGGAGACGTGTTCTGTCTCCTAGAGATGAATGTACTTTGGTGCGAAAAGTGCAAATCAATCCCAGAACAACAGCAAAGGACCTTGTGAAGATGCTGGAGGAAACAGGTACAAAAGTATCTATATCCACAGTAAAACGAGTCCTATACTGACATATTCTGAAAGGCCACTCAGCAAGGAAGAAGCCACTGCTCCAAAACCGCCATAAAAAAGAGCCATGTCAATTTACAGAAATACTCAAAATAAACATTAATAAAAGATACAATTGTTAGGCACGGAATTACAGATACACTTCTACTTAATGCAACTGCTGTGTCAGATTTCAAAAAAACTTTACGGAAAAATCACACCATGCTATAAACTGAGTACGGCGCTCAGAGACCAAAACAACCCAAACAATATCCGCCATGTTGTGTAGTCAACAGAAGTCAGAAATAGCATTATAAATATTCACTTACCTTTGATGATCTTCATCAGAATGCACTCCCAGGAATCCCAGTTCCACAATAAATGTGTGTTAGACCCAAGTTAAACAATTTAAAGGCAATGCTACCAAATACTAATTGAATGTATGTAAACTTCTGACCCACTGATAATGTGATGAAAGAAATGAAAGCTGAAATAAATCATTCTCTCTACTATTATTCTGACATTTCACATTCTTAAAATAAAGTGGTGATCCTAAATGACCTACAACAGGGATTTTTACTAGGATTAAAAGTCAGGAATTGTGAAAAACTGAGTTTAAATGTATTTGGCTAAGGTGTATGTAAACTTCCAACTTCAACTGTATCGGTAGGAGATACTCAATGTTATTTTTGGTGCGTTTGAACATTTACAAGCGAATGTAAACGAGAGACATTGTACAAATGAACAAAGTTTTGATGCATGCTTGTCTGATCTGAAGAAGCATGTATACAAGCTGTGTCTGTCTGGGGTTGCCTGCTCTACTCAGAGAAGAAGGCCAAGCCTGTCAGGCCGAGCCTGTCAGGCCAACCCAACAGGCTCGGCCTGACATTCTAAAGCTGAATCCACTGAAACCTTTCAATAGTGATCCCAATAGCAGGGAGAAATCACTATTTCTCTCACCTTATTAATTCATTAACTTAATTAGATAACTAGCTAGGTAAACTTAAAGGTCGCTTTAACACAGAATTCTTACTTTTTCACAGCAGGAAGAAAAGATAAAACACGTAAGATATCTCTTGCTGTGTTTTATATTTTCACAAATCTAAAATGCTTCTCTTTGTAATTTCTTTTCGGAGTCAGACAAATGTTGTCCTTCAGTTACACTTCTCCGCGAGGAAGACAATTCATAAATGGGCATTCTATCACTTGACAGCGCTCTGACTGAAATGTAGCTTTTTTTCTCAGGTACTTTTCTCTGCACCTTTCTCAGGTAAAACTCAAGATGAACTTTAATCAAAACATTAGGAAGTGTAGATGGCTACATTATATCTATGATAAACATTAGAAATGATGGACATGCATTGTTTTTGCAAAAAATATCTTGCTTTTTCATTGTAAACTCATTTACTTGTGTGGCTGCCAGCCAAATAGTGGCGCACTTCTGCAGTCATCCGATGAATATTAAGCTATTTTCTGTTGAATGTACTGCGCTAATGTATTTTCTGCGAAGGAAAACTATAGTTGCACGTCCCTGGTCCCTGATCACTCTGTTGAAGCAAAAAAAACACTGTTGACTTTGAATATAAAACGCGACCCCTGTCAATTCACAGCTGGACTCACCTGCTCCTGCTTTCTCCCATTGTGCTATTTACAAACACACACGTGACTGGCTCAACCATTCTGGGGAACTTTGAGAAGCTTCATAATGTAAAATAATGTGACAGGTGAAATGAAGAACGTGATCTGCTTTATCTCCTAATGCATTGCAGAAGTTAGGTAGCAGGTATTTACTTAAAAAGTTGCTACAAATGGTATTGACTATATTGAAAAGCAAACCAGTTTCTATTTCCAAATACCCCGTTATACAGTATATACGGTATACTGCCTCAAGCCTACAGTCCACCTGTGCACAATGTCTTTACCAACTACATATTTTACCAGGACTTGAAAAATGAACATTTATTTTCAGCAAAAGCATTGTGGACATTGGGGAATTGTGCATCTCCCGCCCTTCTGTTTGATGGGCCTGAGCCTATTGCAACATGGACATGATTGAGGAAGATTCGTGGCTAGGTGTGCTTGCACGTGGAAGGACTGTTCTCTCCCTCAATAGCGCCTGTATGCTGTCTCTATCTAGTCTTAACTTTCCGATAGTTCACGTTCCACTCTCCAAACCCTATAAATGGCATGTTATTTATTTATATATATTTTTATTGAACCTTTATTTAACTACGAAAGTCAGATAAGAACACATTCCTATTTACAATGATGGCCTACCCAGGACAAACCAGGACAACTCTGGGCCAGTTGTGCGCCGCCCTATGGGACTCCCAATCATGGACGGAAATGATACAGCCTGGAATTGAACCAGGGACTGTAGTGACGCCTCTTGCACTGAGATGCAGTGCCTTAGACTAATGCGTCACTCGGGATCCAAATTTACAGAATGGTTACCTGGAGGAAAATGGGGTAGGGTCATGCTTTTTTAATTTCAGTCAAAGGGAGGGTTTAGTATTTTTTTTTTAATCTAGTCCAGGGGTGGGTCATGTAATTTGGAACTGATGAAATTTCAATATTTCTGTGTTTTAGAATGAGTTGCATGTTGGGCTATGTATCGATGTGTGCCCAATGCTTCCCTTCATCTCTGATTCTCCACTGGGCAGGCAACATCATAGGCTATTTAGTGTGGTCTCAATAAAATGATCCATAGCCTATAAAGCGCATGCTCTGAGAAGCACAGAACATAGTTATATTTCTAAGATACACTATATATTCAAAAGTATGTGGACACCCCTTCAAATTAGTGGATTCGGCTATTTCAGCCACAAGCGTTGATGACAGGTGTATAAAACTGAGCAAACAGCCATGCAATCTCCATAGACAAACATTGGCAGTAGAATGCCCTTACTGAAGAGCTCAGAGACTTTCAAAGTGGCACCATAGGATGCCACCTTTCCAACAAGTCAGTTCATCAAATTTCTGCCCTGCCAGACCTGCCCTGGTCAACTGTGAGTGCAAAAGTAGAAAGGCACAACAACGGCTCAGCCGTGAAGTGGTAGGCCACACAAGTTCACAGAACAGGACCGCTGAGTGCTGAAGCGTGTAAAACTCGTCTGTCCTCGGTTGCTACACTCACTATCGAGTTCCAAACCGCCTCCTTCCCAGAAGAATGGAGACTGTTGTAGCAGCAAAGGGGGGACCAACTCCATATTAATGCCCATGATTTTGGAATGAGATGGTTGATAAGCAGGTGTTCACATACTTTCGGGCCTGCAGTATATGTAAAAGGGCGTAGAATTGCATTAAATGTTTATAAAAGGTTATTTTTATGCGATGAAAGATTCATGCAATGCTTTTACTAGGAAGGAGATCTTTCCGTCCCTACTCTTGTCCATGGTGGTCTGCGAACCCAAAACCTTCTGGCCTGCAGCCCTGTGCGCTATCAAAATTCCTGTGTTGCCATGTTATGCTTACAAGACGAAGGACAATTTCTAAAACTGCATATCTAAGACCCTGGTCTGTCCAGGAAGTGAGGGTAAATGGTAGACATGTTCTCTGCTATCCACTTTGTTTTGATTCTTATTTTGGGTACAGGGGAGGGTCCATTTTTTTCCCCCAAGTATTCAGGGAGGGTTTAGGTCATATATATAGCTGGAGGGAGGGCCAGACATTTGCGTTTCAGAGGATTGATTCTATCCATGTAAACCTTATTATAAATAACATTCACTGCCTTACAGTGCTACTATCGTAGGGAACAATATCACTGATCACTGACTGACAGCCTGCATCTGTTTCTAGGCCTAGGGAGCATAGCAACCCAGACTGTTCCCACCTCTCTTCTTCTCTCCTTCTCTCTCCTGCAATTATAATTTACTCCTGAGGATGCAGATATAGGCACTGCTGGAATGCTGTGTGGACAGATTAGAGACATTAAAGGAACAATTGCTCTATATGTCTCTGAAATATTTTACCACCACAATGAACTCGAGGGAATACGGATATTTACGTCCACCTAGTCACGTGACCTGGAGTACCCACCCGCGCCGCGAGTTCTGCTCCAGCACAGGTTGTCAACACACAAGTGCGTCACACTCAAGCACCGCGTAGCCCGGTCCGCACCAACACAGCAATGCGCAAAGCAAGCTGGTTGAGACAGGAAGAGACGGATGTAAACAGTAACCCGAGGCCTAAAAATTCAATACATTGTCTGTGTATCCTCGGATAACAGACAACAGCGAATTGATGCGAAGTGCGCAGGCGTTAAACGTAACTCGAAGGTACCCATGATAAGTTATTTAGCCTGCTGCAGGCTATGTTTGGAGAGAGGTAAACATTTACGACTTTCCCTAATAGGCCAGTGAAACTCAGCACACAATGCAATAATAAACTCACAAGGACTCAACTGGAGACATTTGCCTTTATTACACACGACACAATAAGACGAAAGAAATGTTAAGCAACTATAGACCTACACCTAAGACCCTGCATTTTCAAGCCTACAGCATGCTGCATCCAGTGAGGGTACTGCACTAACGTATTGCATAGCATCAACACATGCCAATATTGTTTACCTGACTTGGGATACGTGACAATCCATATGTCGCTACTTCGGAGGGAGAAGTTGGCGATCTCCTCCATCTTTCCTCTGCAGAAGGGTGGAAGTCGCACTCCATCAAACTCGTAGTATTTGCTCTCAAACTCAATCGGGGTGCTTGGCGTGTCTGCCTCGCTCTCGGCCATCCTCAAAACGGGCACTAAACGAAAATATATTTGCAATCAATTTTGAGAGCTATAATATCTCGAGTGCGAGTCGAGATATATGGTTGTGATAGTTCGCGAGCGAAGTACGCATTGACCTTCAGCCAATCACGTCGTAGCAAAGTGATGTAATGCGATGCGTTCATGTGAGGCGCGCGCCTCCTCTTCAGCATCAGCACCAGTTCACTCTTGCGGAGCACGCGCGTGCTCACTAGTCTCTGTAGCCGGAAGAGGAATGCTTTCAAGCATAGGCTACATGAAGCATTGAAGATGATGCTAATAGGCCTGCTGTTGTTCTTGGAATTAAAAATCAACAGATTAGGTTTTCCAATTATAGGTGAATTGCATTCTTTATTCGCCTATGGAATGGTCCATGTTTAATCCGAGTAGACTGCTGTCAAGTGAGCCGACGCCCGCAAAACGCTGCCAAGCCATCCGCGCATCAGTCTCCTGAATTTTATCTGCGTGTATACATAACACTTTACGGTATCGCGAGTTTTCGGGTAGAAAAGCTGAGTGGGATGCACAGATAGAGACAATAGCTACAAATCATACCAAGCAAACAGTTTGAAGGACACTTATTCAAACATAACATGATATCACGAGTAGATTGAGGCTGCAGTAGCCTACCGGGGATGCTGTTTACCAAATGGTAAATTGTGAAAGCAAGATGGCTTTGAAGTCAACATTCGGCCATATTGGAACTCCTCAAAAGGAGCAGTCCTCGTAGGAATTAATGAAATTCTACAGTTATTTCAATGAAATGTTTCAAGGACGACATTGCATGTATTTAAGTAATTTGTTTTTGAGTGGGGACAGTAAAATATACATTTTCTAAACATTATACTTATTATATACAGTACCAGTCAAAAGTTTGGACACACCTACTCATGCAAGGGTTTTTATTTATTTGTACTATTTTCTACATTGTAGAATAATAGTGAAGATATCAAAACTATTAAATTACACATATGGAATCATGTAGTAACCAAAAAAAGTGTTTAACAAATCAAAATATATTTTATATTTGAGATTCTTCAAAGTAGCCACCCTTTGCCTTGATGACAGCTTTGCACACTCGCTGCTGCTACTCTGTTTATTATCTATCCCGACCGCCTGGTCACTTTTACCCCTGCTTACATGTACACATTACCTCTTACCTAAACTACCTCAACTACCTCGTACCCCTGCACATTGGCTCGCTAACAGTTGGTACTCCTTGTATATTGCCTCATTATTGTTATTTTATTGTGTACACTATTTCCCTTTTTTTATTTAGGAAATTTGTCTTACTTTTGATCTCTTGCTGGGAAAGGGCTCGTGAATTAGCATTTCATGGCAAAGTCTTTCTACACGTTGTGTTCAGTGCGTGTGACAAATAACATTTGATTTGATAACTAGGCCCCAAATCTTTGTATACGTTTTTTTCGCTCACCAAGCCAGGAGTTTTTGCATGGAGGTCAATGAGAGCGTTGAATTTGGTCAACAACCAAACATTACAGATCATTTTCTGTGTGAGGCTTATTTGTAGTGATGGAAAACAGAGGCTTTCTTACGCTTCGACCACACCGACAGAGTTTTTGCGCAAGATTGTACGCAACATCATCTGGATATGCCTGCAACAAAAGTTCAACATTCTCCTTCTGCTACCATTTCTGTCAAACCGTCTACGCATACACACCAAACGCACTGCAACTGCCTCTGCAACGATATGCACACATATCCAGATATCCATATGATGCTGTGTACCATTTCGTATTTTGCACAAGGACGCTGTAGGTGTTTTGTGAAGCGTGAAAGTCACTGAGCTCTTCAGTAAGGCCAATCTACTTCCAATGTCTGTCTATTGCATGGATGTGTGCTCGATTTTATACACCTGTCAGCCACAGGTGTGGCTGAAATAGCCAAAACCACACATTTGAAAGTGTGTCCACATACATATACAGTGAGGAGAACAAGTATTTGATACACTGCCGATTTTGCAGGTTTTCCCTACTTACAAAGCATGTAGAGGTCTGTAATTTTTTATCATAGGTACACTTCAACTGTGAGAGACGGAATCTAAAACAAAAATGCAGAAAATCACATTGTATGATTTTTAAGTAATTAATTAGCATTTTATTGCATGACATAAGTATTTGATCACCTACCAACCAGTAAGAATTCTGGCTCTCACAGACCTGTTAGTTTTTCTTTAAGAAGCCCTCCTGCTCTCCACTCATTACCTGTATTAACTGCACCTATTTGAACTCATTACCTGTATTAAAGACACCTGTTCACACACTCAATCAAACAACCTCTCCGCAATGGCCAAGATCAGAGAGCTGTGTAAAGACATCAGGAATAAAATTGTAGACCTGCACAAGGCTGGGATGGGCTACAGGACAATAGGCAAGCAGCTTGGTGAGAAGGCAACAACTGCTGGTGCAATTATTAGAAAATGGAAGAAGTTCAAGATGACGGTCAATCACCCTCGGTCTGGGGCTCCATGCAAGATCTCACCTCATGGGGCATCAATGATCATGAGGAAGGTGAGGGATCAGCCCAGAACTACACGGCAGTACTTGGTCAATGACCTGAAGAGAGCTGGGACCACAGTCTCAAAGAAAACCATTAGTAATACACTACGCCGTCATGGATTAAAATCCTGCAGCGCACGCAAGGTCCCCCTGCTCAAGCCAGCGCATGTCCAGGCCCTTCTGAAGTTTGCCAATGACCATCTGGATGATCCAGAGGAGGAATGGGAAAAGGCCATGTGGTCTGATGAGACAAAAATAGAGCTTTTTGGTCTAAACTCCAGTCGCCGTGTTTGGAGGAAGAAAAAGGATGAGGACAGCCCCAAGAACACCATCCCAACCGTGAAGCATGGAGGTGGAAACATCATTCTTTGGGGATGCTTTTCTGCAAAGGGGACAGGACGACTGCACCGTATTGAGGGGAGGATGGATGGGGCCATGTATCGCGAGATCTTGGCCAACAACCTCCTTCCCTCAGTAAGAGCATTGAAGATGGGTCGTGGCTGGGTCTTCCAGCATGACAACGACCCGAAACACACAGCCAGGGCAACTAAGGAGTGGCTCCATAAGAAGCATCTCAAGGTCCTGGAGTGGCCTAGCCAGTCTCCAGACCTGAACCCAATAGAAAATATTTGGAGGGAGCTGAAAGTCCGTATTGCCCAGCGACAGCCCCGAAACCTGAAGGATCTGGAGAAGGTCTGTATGGAGGAGTGGCCCAAAAACCCTGCTGCAGTGTGTGCAAACCTGGTCAAGAACTACAGGAAACATATGATCTCTATAATTGCAAACAAAGGTTTCTGTACCAAATATTAAGTTCTGCTTTTCTGATGTATCAAATACTTATGTCATCCAATAAAATGCAAATTAATTACTTAAAAATCATGCAATATGATTTTCTGGATTTTTGTTTTAGATTCCGTCTCTCACCGTTGAAGTGTACCTATGATTAAAAATTACAGACCTCTACCTGCTTAGAAGTAGAAAAACCTGCAAAATCGGCAAAATCGGCAGTGTATCAAATACTTGATCTCCCCACTGTATGTGTGTATATGTATATATATAGATGCACATTCATTTCCAATGGAAGATGTGTTTGCCTTGCAGCATTGCGTTACAGCGTTCTGTGTGGTGCATATGTTGGGTTTATCAATGCATGCATCAAAAGGTATGTGTAGATGGCTTGACAGAAATAGTAGCAGAAGGTGAATGTTGAACTTTTGTTGCACACATATCCATATGATTCTGTGTACCATTTTGAGCCTGGTACTGTAGTTGTGATTGAGGTGTTAGATGCTTAACGTGACATCACTACTGGTTTGATCGAATGTGAGTTTCGTAATGATTAGTTTGTTACGAGTATACTGATATAAATAGGCTACGTAACATCCCGGCAACTTTGCGAAAAAATACTTTATATCGGAGTTGTGCCTTTTGCTCACACGCTTATCTGCTCTCTCATTAGCAAGGATGGTCCGACCTGATCTTGCCCGGCTTAATTTCCCTACGTGAAAACACGCGATACCGTAAAGTGTTGTGTATTCACGCACAAAATTCAGGAGGAACCTGAAGCGCGGGTGGCTTGACTTGGTTTTGCGAGTCTCGGCTCAATTGACCGCATAGGATGATATGGCTATTCAAATCGGTTAATAAGGTTCGACATGTCATAGTAATAGCAGGCAGGTTAAACAAATATACAGATTAGAATATAATATACATGAATTGACTGCATCTCTCTCTCATTTATTTCCATTTCAGAGTGTGATGCGTGGCTCCTCCTAAAATAAGCCTCTGCCTCTTAATAAAGATTGGCCAGACCTGCCCTGTTCTAGAACCGGGTAGTTCAGCGCTCCGGCGATTCTCAATAGATGCATGTCCGTCTCTTCGTACATTGCACAAGAAGAGTAGACTGGCTAGTGTGCGCTAGTTTGAGCCGTCCTCCATTCCAATATCTTTCGGAACTGTTGTTGACATTAAACAGTGAAAAAAGTTAACATTTTGGAGTGATCATAAGGAGCTTATTTACCAAAACGTGTAGGTCCTCGTTAAAGATTGTCCACCAGGGATGTTCGACCTAACGAAGGAATGGAATCTGTCGTTTGCCGGCTGCGGGTTCCTGGGGATTTATCACATCGGAGTGGCCAGCTGCCTGTCGGAACAAGCGCCTTACCTTATCAAAGGAGCCGCCAAGATCTACGGAGCTTCAGCCGGTTCCCTCTCTGCCTCGATGCTCGCCAGCCAGGCATCCATAGGTAGGCTACAGTACCCTACTGTACGCTGGCCCTTGATTTGACCAGTTCCTGTCATCAGTTGATTGCCTGGAGGGGGACTTTTACGCACAAGGAGTAGTCCTCCCTTTCATTTGTTTAGGGCAACTTCAGATTAGCAGTCAAATTACTTTTCAAGAACAATAATTTATGGTTTTAACACATGGGGTGAAATGACTAACAATGCTGGAAGCTTTGCTCCTATGTAATAGATAGCTGATTATACTGGTGTTATAGGTTGGATTTAGAATTGATGATGATTTATGATTTATAATTGAGCCAAAATACCTGCCTGTGTAGAAATATGGTAGTCTACCACTCATTGATCATATCACCACTGATAAATGGTCAGTTAAAGGACTATTGACCTATTGGTCCTCTGGATCAGAGGCCTTCCAATGGTAGTGATGGATCTCGCTCACTAGGGGCACACACACAATCGCGATTAAGAGTAAATATAACCTTGCATCGCATAGAACTGACTTAGAGAGTAGTTCTTAGCCGAGTGTCTGGCCTTTTCCACTTTCTCTTTATTTTGAACCCAATAACCTTATAGTCAAGAGACGAAAGTAGTAGCCTGCCAGGTTTCTTGGAATCAGTCCATACCTGTCCCAGTTGTATCATGTTTAAATGAGAGAGAGTGTTAAAGAGGGTGAGAGATTGAAAGAAAGTGTGAAAGAGTAATAGAGGGAGGCATTTCGCTACACCTGCAATAACATCTGCTAAACACGTGTACACGACCATGGAAAAAATAAATATGTATTTGACTTATAGAGTGAACAGTCAATACAGGAGTCATGAACCTTTTACCGCGGTGTGCTTCAACAGGGGTCCGCACAGAGCGTTTCTTGGTAGTCTTAAACAAATCTACTTTGAGACAAGAGTATACACCTCACACCTGGTTATGGGCTTAAATTGAAGAATACACCTGTACCATGTATGATATAGAGATGAAATGTATTCCATTTTGAGCTTGCATTGAGTTTATATACAGCATATCACAGAAGACTGAAATATAACAAAACGCCTGGTTTGTTCATTGAGCTGTATACTGAGGTGACTATTCAAAGATGCTCAGCTGGTCAATATCCCTTTCCAGTGATTCTACAACATCTTGTCAATATGCGTCGGGATAACATTATACACATATCTTATACCAATCTGACTGTATGTGCTTTTGTCCACACCAAAGCGTCAAAAACCTCTCCAAAATGTAAAATTGTGTAAAATCTTTCTGCTGCAATTTTATGGAGAAAAATTACATTCTTTGATGTAGACAATACTTTTTTTCATGTGTTCATGAATGTTTGTGTTTAGGCTCGGTGGCCAAAAAACTCTCCAAATACATTTATGGTTTTAGATAAAACATCTTACAGATATCTTCAAGGCCCTTTCTCACTCTCTCTCTCATCATGTTACAAGCTGACAGGCACAGACCATAAAAGCCTCAAGCTCACTCAACTACACCTCCCCTTTTCCAGTTATGGCCAGATAAGGATGTTGCTCCACTGAACTGACCAATCAGAGGTGAGGAGACTTAACAGGCAATGCACTATTGTGACCCCATCAACACCAACTTTTATATCACCGACAACAAGTACATCACCCCATGTAGTAGGGAGGGGTTAATTGCACAGGTCATGACAGTTGAGCTGTGTTGAACATGTAGCTGTACCGAACACAGGCCCACAGCCCATTTGAATTGTTTCAGCTTCACTCGATGTCGATGTTATACAGGCACTACAAATTCAGAGCAAACGACAGGCAAGGGAAATACAGGTAGCCTGCCTTCATCTCACAGTAAAGGAGATGTACAGATACCAAAATATGTCTTCATGTGCATGCAAAGGGCAGCTCTGGTCAGGGACACAGCTGTGGTGACTAGTAGTATTTATTTTTGTGTAATCCGGGGAGAGGTTGAATCACAGAGATTCCTGAAAGGTGAAAAACAATTGTGTACATGTCTAGTATTTTTGGTCTTGGATTTTAAAATGCCCTGGATAGCCTAAAGACACTATAAACAGGGGCCCTTGTTGGGATCACAATTGCTTGGCAGCATGTTCAGGATTTATTCATAAAGCGAGTCAGTAGGTTATAACAATCGAATAAATTAGATATTCAAAATAGTGCTTGCATAGACTATAAAGCGCTAACTCAGCCAGCCAACAGTAACTGTGGTAGGTGAGAATGGAGGAGAGTGACTGGTGTGGATCAATTCATTCATCCAGGCGAGAGGTTTCATATGAGCATGGGTTTGAACATCATTCCTGAAGTAAAATAGATGGCGCCGACAGCTCTGCTTCTGGCTCCTAAGCAACTTTGCAAGTATTTTGTTTTTTTGCGTGTTATTTCTTACATTTTTAGCCCATAACATTATTTTGTGTTATTACAATACATACAGCCAAAAATAACTTTTGGATATCAGAGAGGCGATTACGACCAGAAATAAAATAAAATGTTATTTGTCACATGTGCCGAATACAACCTTACCGTCAAATGCTTACTTACAAGCCCTTAACCAACAATACACTTCAATAAATAGAGTTAAGAAAATATTTACTAAATAAACTAAAGTAAAAAATAAAATAATAAGTAACACAATAAAATAACAATTCCGAGGCTATATACAGAGAGAGGTACAGGTACTGGTACAGAGTCAATGTGCGGGGGTACAGCAATGTGCGGGGGTACAGGTTAGTCGAGGTAATTTGTACATGTTGGTAGGGGTACGACTTTCCCAAAATACGACTTTCCCAAAATACGACTTTCCTAAATTGTATCATTTGTTCGTACCCCCCAGGGCAATTGAACTCATCCCAGAGGCTGTTCCAAGACTCCGCCAGCGGAGAAGAGGAGTGTATTTCTAGTCTGACTCAGGAGGCATGCACACCATCTACTGCCTCCGAGTATATTACTCGCTAATGTTCAGTCCCTGGACAATAAAGTAGATGAGCTCAGGGCGAGGATCTCCTTCAAGAGAAACATCAGGGACTGCAACATACTCTGTTTCACGGAATCATGGCTCTCTCTGGATATACTGTCCCTGTCCATACAGCCAGCTGGGTTCTCAGTACATCGCGCAGACAGGAATAAAGAACTCTCTGGGAGAAAGATAGGCGGTGGTGTATGTTTCATGATTAACTACTAATGTTGTGATTGTGATAACAAACAGGAACTCAAGTCCTTTTGTTCACCCGACCTAGAATACCTCACAATCAAATGTAGACCGTATTACCTCCAAATACATTTTTTTTCTGTTATAGTCATAGCCGTGTATATTTCCCCTCAAGCCGATACCACGAAGGCCCTCAAGGAACTACTCTGGACTTTGTGCAAAATGGAAACCACATATACTGAGGCCACATTTATTGTAGCTGGGGATTTTAACAATGCAACTTTGAGGAAAACGCTACCGAAGTTCCAACACATTGCGTGTAGTAAGTGCGCTTCAAAAACTCTCAACCATTGTTACTCTCCCTCCATTCGGCAAATCAGATCCATTCTGCTCCTCCCTTCCTGTAGGCAGACACTCAAACAGGAAGTACCTGTGCTAAGGTCTATTCAATGCTGGTCTGACCAATCGGAATCCATGCTTCAAGAGTGTTTTGATCACGAGAACTGGGATATGTTCTGGGTTGCCTCTGATAATTACATTTACTTATCAATGGTCACAGTGACTGAGTTCATCAGGAAGTGTATAGGAGATGTTGTTCCCACTTATTAAAACCTACCCAAACCAAAAACCGTGGATAGATGGCAGCATTTGCGCAAAATTGGATTGGCCATCACAAAGCAATAGAAGATTTGTGGGCAGAACTGAAAAGCATGTGCGAGCAAGGAGGCCTACAACCCTGAATCAGTTACACCTGCTCTGTCAGGAGGAATGGACCAAAATTCACCCAAGTTATTGTGGGAAGCTTGTGGAAGGCTACCCGAAACATTTGACCCAAGTTAAATAATTTAAAGGCAATGCTACCAAATACTAATTGAGTGTATGTAAACTTCACTGGGAATGTGATGAAAGAGATTCAGAAATAAATCATTCTCTCTACTACTTTTCTGACATTTCACATTCTTAAAATAAAGTGGAGATCCTAACTAACCTAAGACAGGGAATGTTTACTAGGATTAAAGGTCAGGAATTGTGAAATACTGAGTTTAAATGTATTTGGCTAAGGTGTATGTAAACTTCCGCCTTCAACTGTAAAAGGAGTACCGGTACCGAATCAATGTGCTGGGGTACGAGGTAGTTGAGGTGATTTAGGTAATATGTACATGTAGGTAGGGGTAAAAGTGACTAGGCAATCAGAATAGATAATAAACAGTGTAGCAGCATGTGAAAGTGTGTCTATGTGTGAGTGTTAGAGCATATGTAGTGCGTTTGTGTGTGTGTGTGTGTGTGTGTGTGTGTGTGTGTGTGTTTGTGTGTGTGTCACTGTAGTATGTGTGAGTGTGTGGGTGAGTCCAGTGAGTGTGCATAGAGCCACTGCAAGAGAGTCAGTGCAAAGAAGGGGGCCACTGCAAATAGGTAGCCATTTGATGAACTATTACACTACTTCATTAGTTTCTTATCACTAATAGATTTTCTTTACTAGAACTCTGTCTGTGAGCATAAAAGTCCTTAGATCCATTCCATCGAAGTGTAGATAACATGAACACACATAACTAGCTCAGTACAGGTGCAGAGCAGTAAATAAGTGAAACTGGTGGACAAATGTTTTTTTTGTTAGCTACAGATCACTGTCTAGTGCCCTTGAGAATCCATTTTCCTTTGAATAAAACAATTATCCAATTCCTCCCAATGGAAGGCCCTAACACAACTAACAGACTGTCTCTCCGTCCCTCCCCTCCTCTAGCTAAGTGCTGTGAGGATGTGATCGAAACGGTCATGGATGCCCGGAAGCGTAACCTGGGTCCCCTCCACCCCTCCTTCAACCCGCTCAAGATCATCAGGTCGGGCCTGGAGCGCGACCTGCCCGCCAACGCTCACACACTCGCCTCCGGGAGGCTGTGTGTGTCACTCACTCGCGTGTCTGATGGACAAAACGTCATCGTGTCTGAGTTCAAGTCCAAGGAGGAGCTCATCCAGGTCAGTGTCCTCACTCAACCCACCTGGGCTGCTATTCACAAAACATATCCGAGTAGGAGTACTGATCTTGGATCGGTTTTTCCACTTAAATCATAATGGATTGGAGTTGGGACCTGATCGTAGATCAGCACTCCTACTATGAAACGTGAATATGGGCCCTGAACACCCCTGAGCACTTGAGAGTTTTTCCATATCCCATACATATCCCAGAAATATTTGTCCTTTCAGCTACTGGCTTTGCCATTGACTGTTTACATGTGTTGTATGGGTTGGACTGTGTAACATCTCTCTCTGGTGTGTCTACAGGCGCTGCTGTGTAGCTGTTTCATCCCCATATACTGTGGCCTGATCCCCCCATGCTTCCAAGGAGTGGTAAGTGCCCAAGGCCCTAATGCCTCAACTGCTTTCTTACATTTCC
Source organism: Oncorhynchus keta (assembly GCF_023373465.1). Classification (NCBI taxonomy): domain Eukaryota; kingdom Metazoa; phylum Chordata; class Actinopteri; order Salmoniformes; family Salmonidae; genus Oncorhynchus; species Oncorhynchus keta. The sequence continues at coordinate 42,909,287 of NC_068433.1, forward strand.
TTGAACACGGTTTCCTTATTTTCTAAGAAAAATCAGCAAATGTTGGACTGAGTTTATTATGGTCCCGTCTTTAAGATGCCTTTATTGCTCAGGTCATAGTCATAAGGAGGCTATAGGTTCAAGTGTTGCACAATGTTTCTGTTCGTGTGTATTTCTGTCTGTCTGTCGGTCTGTGTATACACTCTGGTACTTGTCCATTTGTTAAAATACCTTACCCTAGTAGCTAATCAGCCCATGGACCATTTTCCTTGGCAGGTCAGTGGTGTATTTTATATATAACTCTTCACAGAAAAGTGGAGGCTGTTATAGCAGCAGGGGGAGGCAACTCCAAATTAAAGCCCATGACGAGCAGGTGTCCACGTACTGTAGTGTGTATATATACCGTACCAAAAGTACGTGGACACCTGCTCGTCATGGGCTTTAATTTGGAGTTGCCCCCCCCTGCTGCTATAACAGCCTCCACTTTTCTGGGAAGGCTTTCAACCGATGTTGGAACATTGCTGAGAGTACTTGCTTCCGCTGATGTTGGGCGGCCTGGCTTGCAGTCGGCGTTCCAATTCATCCCAAAGGTGTTTGATAGAGTTGAGGTCAGGGCTCTGTGCAGGCAAGTCAAGTTCTTCCACACCGATCTCGACAAACCATTTCCCTATGGACCTCACTTTGTAAACGGGGGCATTGTCATGCTGAAACAGGAATTAAGATTTCCCTTCACTGGAACTAAGGTGCCTAGCCCAAACCATAAAAACAGCCTCAGACCATTATTCATCCTCCACCAAACTTTACAGTTGGCACTATACATTGAGGCAGGTAGTGTTCTCCTGGCATCTGCCAAAGACAGATTCGTCCTTCGGACTGCCAAATGGTGAAGCGTGATTAATCACTCCATAGAAAGTGTTTCCACTGCTCCAGAATCCAATGGCGGGGAGCTTTACAACACTCCAGCCAACGCTTGGCGTTGCGCATGGTGAACTTAGGCTTGTGTGCGGATGCTTGGCCATGGATTGTGTATAGGCTTGTCTCCCATATGAATATTCTCTTTGTGCCAGACTGGGTTGAAATTAATTCTGTTTATTTTTTCATTTTTTTTCTGTATTTATTTATCTGTATATGTATGTATGTATGTATGTATGTATGTATGTATGTATGTATGTATGTATGTATGTATGTATGTATGTATGTATGTATGTATGTATGTATGTATGTATGTATGTATGTATGTTATTTTACTGCTCTAGGGATGTAATTATTGCTTGGATAACCTTATTTACTATTATGTTTTGATTTTACCGTACTTTTCTTTTTCACTCTTTATGCGATACCCAATGCAGAGAACTCAGGAAGAAGAGTTATCATTTAATTACCATAGTGAATTTTTGTAATGTTTGTTTATGTGTCAATTAATCCCATAAGGGATGGGTTGCCAATTGGCGATTTGACACAAAAATAACATTTCAGTAATTCATTCATACAGTTGACCGGTCAGATCTAGCAGGGCAGATATTTGATGAACTGACTTGTTGGAAAGTCACTGTGCTCTTCAGTAAAGCCATTCTAATTCCAATGTTTGTCTATGGAGATTGCATGGCGGTGTGCTCGATTTTATACACCTGTCACCAACAGGTGTAGCTGAAATTGCCAAAACCACAAATTCTAATGGGTGTCCACATACTTTTGTATATATAGTGTACTTCCAGACTGGCTTCTGGCTTCAGTAGATTGGGACCAGGAAGTCCAGGGTGGCTCCATTCTAAACTGAGTCACTAGGACATATGAGCGCAGTCCTCCAAAACATCAACTACCATATAGCACTGACCTATTTAGGTATTCTCTCTCTCGTACCATTCTGGCTCAGGGCCAAGTCTACACTGTGACTGAACACATTAACACACAGACCTGTCTAATATGCTGACCACACTGCCCGCGTTACATGGGCTGCAAAATAAATGTACACATGCATGTTATTCAATCATTTCATCTAAACTGCTCGCACGCGTCAATGAGCGTCTGCGTAGCCAGGTTGCTTACCAACCGCCATGTAAAGCGCACAGAAGAAGACTGAAGGAGGAGAGATTACTAGAAACTAACTAGGCCTTCCCTTTTATCTGTGGATTAATGGTGGGAGTAGAGAACACACGATTATGTGGGACTCAAAATGGGTCCAAATTCTACAATAGAAAAAGAAAAATAGATCTAGGTGCATTTCAGGTAAACTAACAACGCAATGTTTTTGCCAACCTCACTGCCAAATTGAGTCTTACTCTGGCTTTGGAACTGGCACTGATATCCTTTTTTCCCTCAGATGTTCTAAGCCTTTTACACTAGAAAAAGGTCAATTAATTCACAAATCATGTACTTGAAATGGAGCTGCATCGTGCAATTACATAAGACTGGCAAAATGGATTCATTCTCCAAATAGTACTGTCGGTTTGTTTGGTCATGATTTGACAGTGTGGAGAAGCTGGTTTAGGGGAAATATTCTGCTGACACACGAAAATGTTTCCTTGAATATGTCGTATCGTAAACATTCGATTTCAGTGACAACCGAGTTACGTTAAGTGACATGTTTTTTTAGCAGAAGATAGGCGGAGGCAGTCAACCAATATTTATTATATATTTTCCAAATACTATTATTTACTTCCTCTCTCCTCAAAATACCTAGGGGTATCTGTCAGTGCTTTAATGGCCTATGAGCTTGATCCATTTCTGTATCGAGCACAGGGCAATTGAAAGAGAGTGACCCGGCGCTACGTATTTTACTGGTTTGTGACTCACTAACACACCGCCCCCGGTTAGAGGGAATAAAACAGCCCAGAGTTAACACACACAGGAACTTTCATCATACACAGGAGAAGATGTACATGTATATGGTTCTGTAATGGACAGAAATCGAGAGGTATTAAATATACTATACAGGAGAAATATACTGTCCTGAATAGATATTTTCAGAGTACGATATAATGGGGTATGGGATTAAACAACAAGGACTGTACCTAACAATGACCTCATAACCATGTATTACATAGTAACACCAGATGAATCACTAGCGTGGCAATAGCACAGTAAAACTAATGACAAGGACTGTATATTATACAAATACTTTGTAATGCACAGCAACACACAAGAGCAAGGACTCATCATTGCATACAATATCAGTAGTAACATAATAATAACAGGAATGAGAATTACATGGAATACTGCTACTCTAGCACATACTACAATGATAACAGCGACATCAACTTACTTTGTAGTCACAAATCGTATGCACATATGTTCACCCACACTCACAGACTGGAATAACACAGTTTAGGTACGGGCAATATTTACTCCCTTGGAGAGCGTGAGTAAGTATGTATGTATGTATGTATGCAGGGCTAGAGCGTGCAAAGATTTGAGACACATGGCTATTGTCTGATTGGCAGAAGCCATGAACTGGAGGAGATATTGATATCTCAGGTGAGGGGACGAAGGGTGAGGATGGGTGAAATTCAGACAGCGCGGCTCCAGAAAGCAAATAAACAAATGCTTACACAAAACAGTGATATAGCGCCCTTGGTAGGGGGATTCTTTAACAGCTATATTGACGTGTCTTGCCTCTTAGAGAAGATTTATCTGACATTCATTCTAAGTTGGTAGCCTTTATACTGTACAAGAGATGTAGAACAGTCATCTCTGTCAGCCCTGAGACATCTTGACCACAGTATGCCCGGGGTCTTGTTCTGTGGAGAGGCTGTGGTCCTGATGTAAGTTGTGCATGGTTCGAAAAACACCCAAGTATTCTCACTTTCGCTCTCCCTCCTCCCTCTCTCCCCCCTCTTCTCTCTCCAGCGTTATGTGGATGGGGGGATCAGTGACAACCTTCCTCAGTCGGAGCTGAAGAACACCATCACCATCTCTCCGTTCTCAGGCGAAAGCGACATCTGTCCCCGGGACACCTCCTTCAACTTCCACGAGCTTCGTTTCACCAACACCTCCATCCGGTTGAACCTGATCAACATGTACCGCCTCAGCAAAGCCCTGTTCCCCCCAGAACCCAAGGTACACACTTAGCACCTTTTCTTCTATCTAGAACCTAAACGGGTTCTTCGGCTGTCCATATAGGACTCTTTTGAAGAAACCTTTTTAGTTCCAAGTAGAACCATTTTGGGTTCCATGTAGAACCCTTTCCACAGAGGGTTCGACCTGGAACCAAAAAGGGTTCTCCTATGAGGACAGCCAAAAAACTATTTTGCAACCCATTTTTCTAAGAGTGTAGGACGCCCGCTATGACTGCTTACCAATGTGTTATTTATGTGTTATGAATGTGTTATGAAGTCCTTATGTAGGCCCTGTTGCCAAAGGTAGGATGGAGGATCAGGATGCTCCTTAGTCCCATTCATTAGATGGGTTGTTTATGACTGCTTGTAAATGCCTTATGTATGGGTTATGAAATGTTTGGGTTACGGTGTGTAACTGAAGGAGTCGAGGGAGGCATCTCACTATGGGACACGCCCTCTTCTGCGGGTCATTGGTTGAAGTCTTATTCAATCACGCCTAACAGGCAAATCAGAGCTTTGTGGGTGTATGCATTGCATGTCTATATAACACCCTGCACTGCTCTGGTTTCCTCATTCTCAGAACTACCTCTTAGACAAGTGCAATTTGGTGAGATGTCTCCCTCATCTCCTACACTGAACTGGGGTTACATACTGTAATCCAACCTTTTCTTTCACTCGACTCGGTTCGACATCTCACTATGGGATACTTGCAAAACGCACTGATTGCCAATAGTCAGTATCCTGAGAAGCCCGTTTTGGTACATGGTAATGTACCTGATATATCCTACTGAGCTCCAGCACCAAGGATTGTGTGCACCAGGGAAGGCGCAGTAACGTCCAGGTGATAGAACCTCACCAAGTTGTGAGGGGAAGCTCAACTATCCGCCACACAAATCACCAAGACGGAGATGCCTCTGAACAGTGGCAATTCCTATAGTGGGATGTGCCCGAACACCCAGGGGAGACTGCAATCCCTGACAACTGTATGCCTTGGTGATAGCCTCCACTACCTACTGGGAGAGGCGTTGTTTGGGCAAAGCCTTTCCCAGAGCAGGGTTGCTGAAGCAAACAAACAGTTAGTCACAACTCAGGAATGGCCTAGTACTGTCTATGTAGATGCGCAGTGTGCGCACCGGACTCAAATTGTTAAGGCACTGCTGCTCTGGAAAAGAGAACAGCGGAGGGTGGAGGGGACAGAGGTCAGTGGCTTGACTATAATAAGTCATGGGAATGACCTTATGAATGAATGCTGCGTGAGGCTGTATCATAACCTTGGAGTAATCAGGGGCAAACTGAGTGCATAAAGGATGAACCGAGAGCGGATATAGGTCGCTAACGCCTTGCCCTTGTCGAAAAATTCCTGTAGGAAGGAGAGAATGGCAGGGAAGGAACACTGAAAGGACACCAACTCTTGTCCCGAACACAACCTCTCAACCTTCTTGTAGAAGGAGCTGTGGTGCTCTGAATTGTGGCAACCACGCTCGGAGGCAAGCCCGCCGAGTCTAAGTTGGACCTCTCACAGGTCAGGTTCAGAGATCCATCAGCTCGGGATGAGGGTGGAATATTTCGCCTTGCTCTTTGGATAGCAGATCCCTGAGCTGTGGGAGGCGCCATGGTTGCGCGTACAGGAGAGGTACAATCTCCGTCAGCCATGGCTTCCGGGCAATGCGGAGCTATCAGGATGAGGGATAGACTGTTTGCTCTCACTCTGTTCAGTGTAGGGGGGGGTCAGGCCCACTGGAGGGAAGGCGTACAGAAGCACGTCTGGCCACTTGTGGGCCAGCGCGTTCACGCCTAGAAGAGCATTGTGTGATCTCTCATCACGAAGAACATGCGACAGGGCACATTGTCCTATGTGAACAGATCGATGGCAACCCTGCCTTAATGCCCCGACACCTCCTTGATGACTTCAGGATGATGTCACCACTCCCCTGGCAGGGGGTTCCCCCACGACAGTAAATCTGCACTTCAGTTTAGTCTACCTGGCATGTGTTGCAGCCCCGCGTCACATGCCAGGTAGGGCAGCCCCGCGTCAAGAGGGATGGATCTTTCCAGTATTGAAGTGCCGATATACACTTTGCAGAGAGAAGCACGCACCTGTGCTGGTGGAGAGACGGGTCCAAGTGGAGTGAGGTCACCCATTGCTTGAAGTCTCATGAGGAGGAGACCAAGCGGAACTGCCACAATCATGGAGGCCATGAGCCCAAGTAGCTTCAGACACATCCATTACGTGACTGATGTTGCTGGGCAAAACACAGTGGCGAAAAGCCGTCGCTGTCTCCACGGTGAGGGCTGCTCAACAGGCTACAGAGTCCAGAGACAATCCCTAAAATATTTTCTGCTGGGTCGATAAGGCGTAAGCTTTTGGCATGATTTATCCTGAAGCCTAGAGCGAGCAGGTGTGACAACAGCTGGGCTATGTGCTCCGTTGCCTGCACCCGTGTCCACGCAGATCAACACGTCAGATCAACAAGGTCATTCGAAATCTGTAGACTTTCAGATACTTGTTGAGGTGCTGCAAATTCAGGATCCCCTTATTTTTTTTTTTTTGGGGGGTCAAGAAATAATGTCTGAATAAGCCCTGGTGAGCTACCTCCCTCAGCACCACGCATGTGGCTCCCTTAGCCAACAGAGACTGTTTCTCATCTCTAAGGATTCGGGCCGCTGTACTATTCCCATGAAAAGCGGGGGGGGCCCCTGCGACTTGTAGTCTGTACCCCTGGTCTACAGTGCATGGGACCCAAGGGTAGACTGCACTCATGCCCCACTGCTCTCTGTGAGATGTAAGGGAACCTGCCTGTCCCTTGGTGGGGATGAGGAGCCCTGTGGCAGTCACCCCACTTGGGGCAACTCCACATGTGGGCAACCTGTCTGGTAGAAGAGACAGGGGCCCTGCCAGGCCTGATGGCCGGACAATGACACCTTCAAGAAGTTGATTGTTTTGCATGGGAACATGCTCAACCATCACCCTCAGCCCGTGGGCCTGGATGTGATGGGAGCTCTTTATTTGAGAACTACAGTGCCTTGCGAAAGTATTCGGCCCCCTTGAACTTTGCGACCTTTTGCCACATTTCAGGCTTCAAACATAAAGATATAAAACTGTATTTTTTTGTGAAGAATCAACAACAAGTGGGACACAATCATGAAGTGGAGCGACATTTATTGGATATTTCAAACTTTTTTAACAAATCAAAAACTGAAAAATTGGGTGTGCAAAATTATTCAGCCCCCTTAAGTTAATACTTTGTAGCGCCACCTTTTGCTGTGATTACAGCTGTAAGTCGCTTGGGGTATGTCTCTATTAGTTTTGCACATTGAGTGAGAGGTTCTTTTCCTGACACCACACTCCGAGTGCCCTCACCTCCTCCCTGTAGGCTGTCTTGTCGTTATTGGTAATCAAGCCCACTATTGTTGTGTCGTCTGCAAACTTGATGATAGAGTTGGAGGTGTGAATGGCCATGCAGTCATGGGTGAAAAGGGAGTACAGGAGGGGGCTGAGCAGGCACCCTTGTGGGGCCCCAGTGTGAGGGTCAGTGAAGTGGAGATGTTGTTTCCTACCTTCACCACCTGGCATCGTCTGTGGACCTGCTGGGGCGGTATGCAAACTGAAGTGGGTCTAGGGTGGCAGGTAAGGTGGAGGTGATATGATCCTTGACTAGTCTCTCAAAGCACTGCATGATGACAGAAGTGAGTGCTATGGGGTGGTAGTCATTTAGTTCAGTTATCTTTGATATCTTGGGTACAGGAACAATCGTGGTCATCTTGAAGCATGTGGGAACTGCAGACTGAGATAGGGAGAAATTGAATATGTCCGTAAACACACCAGCCAGCTGGTCTGCGCATGCTCTGAGGAAGCGGCTAGGGATGCCGTGCTGGCCAGGAGCCTTGCGAGGGTTAACATGAATTTTGGCCCATTCCTTCTGACAGAGCTGGTGTAATTGAGTAAGGTTTGTAGGCCTCCTTGCTCACACACGCCTTTTCAGTTCTGCCCACAAATTGTCTATAGGATTGAGGTCAGGGCTTTGTGATGACCACTCCAATACCTTGACTTTGTTGTCCTTAAGCCATTTTGCCACAACTTTGGAAGTATGCTTGGGGTCATTGTCCATTTGGAAGACCCATTTGCGACCAAACTTGAACTTCCTGATTGATGTCTTGAGATGTTGCTTCAATATATCAGAATTTTCCTACCTCATGATGCCATCTATTTTGTGAATTACACCAGTCCCTTCTGCAGCAAAGCACCCCCACAACATGATGCTGCCACCCTCGTGCTTCACGGTTGGGATAGTGTTCTTCGGCTTGCAAGCCTCCCCCTTTTTCCTCCAAACATAACGATGGTCATTATGGCCAAACAGTTCTATTTTTGTTTCATCAGACCAGAGGACATTTCTCCAAAAAGTATCAGCATTAACATGATTGCTAATCAGTAAGTGAAATTGTAATAGTTATAACACATGACATGATGAATGTGTCTGAGCCGTTGCCCTGTATTTTGTGTGGTTATATATCGGTTGTTATATGATTAACAAAATCTCGGCCTTATGGGTATCCTCTGTCTCTTTTATATGAGCAGTATATTTATTCAATTTACCTCTTGCTTATGATCCCCTACCTCAATAGGTTTGATCTATGTGTTTTCTTTGACAGGTCATGGCAGAGATATGTCAGAGTGGCTACAAGGACGCCCTTCGCTTTCTTGAGGAGAACCGTGAGTATTACCATGTTGCCTTTGACAGTAATAGTGGGCTGTGCTAAGATCATAAGCTACTGTGACATACGCAGTGAGCATCAATGATGTCAATTGTACAGGGTTCAAAATTTACATTTACATTTAAGTCATTTAGCAGACGCTCTTATCCAGAGCGACTTACAAATTGGTGCATTCACCTTATGACATCCAGTGGAACAGCCACTTTACAATAGTGCATCTAAATCTTTTAAGGGGGGTGAGAAGGATTACTTTATCCTATCCTAGGTATTCCTTAAAGAGGTGGGGTTTCAGGTGTCTCCGGAAGGTGGTGATTGACTCCGCTGTCCTGGCGTCGTGAGAGAGTGTGTTCCACCATTGGGAGCCAGAGCAGCGAACAGTTTTGACTGGGCTGAGCGGAAACTGTACTTCCTCAGTGGTAGGGAGGCGAGCAGGCCAGAGGTGGATGAACGCAGTGCCATTGTTTGGGTGTAGGGCCTGATCAGAGCCTGGAGGTACTGAGGTGCTGTTCCCCTCACAGCTCCGTAGGCAAGCACCATGGTCTTGTAGCGGATGCGAGCTTCAACTGGAAGCCAGTGGAGAGAGCGGAGGAGCGGGGTGACGTGAGAGAACTTGGGAAGGTTGAACACCAGACGGGCTGCGGCGTTCTGGATGAGTTGTAGGGGTTTAATGGCACAGGCAGGGAGCCCAGCCAACAGCGAGTTGCAGTAATCCAGACGGGAGATGACAAGTGCCTGGATTAGGACCTGCGCCGCTTCCTGTGTGAGGCAGGGTCGTACTCTGCGGATGTTGTAGAGCATGAACCTACAGGAACGGGCCACCGCCTTGATGTTAGTTGAGAACGACAGGGTGTTGTCCAGGATCACGCCAAGGTTCTTAGCGCTCTGGGAGGAGGACACAATGGAGTTGTCAACCGTGATGGCAATATCATGGAACGGGCAGTCCTTCCCCGGGAGGAAGAGCAGCTCCGTCTTGCCGAGGTTCAGCTTGAGGTGGTGATCCGTCATCCACACTGATATGTCTGCCAGACATGCAGAGATGCGATTCGCCACCTGGTCATCAGAAGGGGGAAAGGAGAAGATTAATTGTGTGTCGTCTGCATAGCAATGATAGGAGAGACCATGTGAGGTTATGACAGAGCCAAGTGACTTGGTGTATAGCGAGAATAGGAGAGGGCCTAGAACAGAGCCCTGGGGGACACCGGTGGTGAGAGCGCGTGGTGAGGAGACAGATTCTCGCCACGCCACCTGGTAGGAGCGACCTGTCAGATAGGACGCAATCCAAGCGTGGGCCGCGCCGGAGATGCCCAACTCGGAGAGGGTGGAGAGGAGGATCTGATGGTTCACAGTATCGAAGGCAGCCGATAGGTCTAGAAGGATGAGAGCAGAGGAGAGAGAGTTAGCTTTAGCAGTGCGGAGCACCTCCGTGATACAGAGAAGAGCAGTCTCAGTTGAATGACTAGTCTTGAAACCTGACTGATTTGGATCAAGAAGGTAATTCTGAGAGAGATAGCGGGAGAGCTGGCCAAGGACGGCACGTTCAAGAGTTTTGGAGAGAAAAGAAAGAAGGGATACTGGTCTGTAGTTGTTGACACCGGAGGGATCGAGTGTAGGTTTTTTCAGAAGGGGTGCAACTCTCGCTCTCTTGAAGACAGAAGGGACGTAGCCAGCGGTCAGGGATGAGTTGATGAGCGAGGTGAGGTAAGGGAGAAGGTCTCCGGAAATGGTCTGGAGAAGAGAGGAGGGGATAGGGTCTATGAAATGAAGTGTAAAGTAAACCAGCACTAATTTCCATTTCCATTATGGTAAACCAACACTTATTTATGGTGTAATATTTGTATAGACAGATTGGCTGACAACATCAGTAAAATGTGCGCGCATCGATGGTGCGAGAAGCCGTGTTTTGTTATGATTCTGAACAGTCAGATAGCTAGCAACAATAACAAGAAGCTGTCGTGTGGGGACTCGTAGGTGGCTTGTTTCATCTAGTTTAACCTTGATTACCATGTCTTGTTTTGAGGCGTTTTAACTGATTTCATGTCAATGCTAATATGGCTAGCTAGCTAACCAACAACTGTAACAATGTATTTGAGAGACAACAGATGCTCATTGTGCAAATGTATTTATGGTTTCAATAAACATTGAGACAAAAACAATCTAAGCCAACCCTGTCTGTTTTGCCCCATAGTTGCCACGCACCGTTTTTTGTGCTAAACAAACAACTAGTCTATGTTGTATTACAAAGATTATTAATGTATCGTTTATGATGTCAGATCTGCTAAAGCTGGAGTGTCCGACTGCCGGCCCCAACCTATCAGAAGCCACCTGCTGCTGCAAGCCCATCGCCATGGAAACCACTAAGAACGAGATGTTCAGGCGGCTCCGCTTCCTGAGGAAGCAACACTGGTGTTTGGATGAGCATATTGTTGACAACCTGCCAACCCAAATCAAGAAAGGTAGATAGGAGGTCATCCTAGACCAGGGATGGGCAACTTGCGTCCCGCGCCATTTTGTAGGCCTACGTATCAATTTCCACTTTTTTGTATATATATACCGTTCAAAAGTTTGGGGTCACTTAGAAATGTCCTTGTTTTTGAAAGAAAAGAAACGGATGATGTTTTAAATGGAATATCTTCATAGGCGTACAGCAGTCCATTATCAGCAACCATCACTCCTGTGTTCCAATGGCACGTTGTGTTAGCTAATCCAAGTTTATAATTTTGAAAGGCAAATTGATCATTAGAAAACCCTTTATGTTGCAATTATGCAATTATGTTAGCACAGCTGAAAACTGTTGTCTCGATTATAGAAGCATTAAAATCGGACTTCTTGAGACTAGTTCAGTATCTGGAGCTTCAGCATTTGTGGGTTCAATTACAGGCTCAATATGTCCAGAAACATAGAACTTTCTTCTGTAACTCTTTAGTATATTATTGTTCTGAGAAATTAAGGCTTTTCCATGTGAGAAATTGCCAAGAAACAGAAGAACACGTACAACGCTGTGTACTACTCCCTTCACAGAACAGCGCAAACTGGCTCTAACCAGAATAGAAAGAGGAGTGGGAGTCCCCAATGCACAACTGAGCAAGAGGACAAGTACATTAGTGTTTAGTTTGATAAACAGACACATCTGGCAGCTTCATTAAATAGTACCCGCAAAACACCAGTCTCAACGTCAACAGTGAAGGGACGACTCCGAGATGCTGGCCTTCTAGGCAGAGTTCCTCTGTCCAATGTCTGTGTTCTTTTGCCCATCTTAATCTCTTCTTTTTATTGGCCAGTCTGAGATATGGCTTTTTCTTTGCAACTCTGCCTAGAAGGCCAGCATCCCAGAGTCGCCTCTTCACTGTTGACGTTGAGACTGGTGTTTTGCAGGTACTATTTAATTCAGGCGGTTGAATTACCTGACGCATGACAAAAAGTCACCACCAGGCTGATGGAAACATGAAATGGCGGTACAATTTAATAAATGCAGACATGGTGTGCGCTACGTCATCATGACCAGTCTTTTAGCCGCAAAAAGTCAGTTTGATGGAAACACATCTCTGGTGGGAAAATGCGCATATTGTTTTATGCAGATTTTAGAATATTCACATGAAAATCTGTCACAGATTGGATGGAAACTTAGCTACTGACAGTCAGTCAATTAGCCCATGTCAGCCATTCTTGGGGGGATTGATAAATTCCAGTTTAGCCAGCTATCTAAACTTGCAGTAATCATGATCATCGTCGAATTACCGATCAGGGAGCCCCCATTGATTTTGTTAGTCACTCAGATATAAAAACTTTAAAAACTGCAAAATCTTTTCTCCGCCCCATGGAAAAATGTGTAGAATTGCAGGAACTTAGCTCTTAAAATGCTATTTTTCCCCTCCTCTGTTAAGAGGGGGATGCTTAAATGTTTCACTTGCAAGGTGGGAGCCCCCCCATTTAAAAAAAAGACTTACGGCCACCTAAAGGCTAGGGCTGGCTCTGACTGCATGTGTGGGCATGGATGTATGTATGCAGACCTGCGAGTTCAGATTTTTTTGTGGGCACCACGGTCCCACCCCCATCCCTGACCTAGACTTTCCAATCTTTTCTGCTCAAAGCTGTTAAAATCTGTTGTTACCTAGTTATAACATTGTGTTGTCACTATGCTATTGTCAGTGACATGTGATTGATTATGTGTCACTGAAAGTGATCTGAGGCTGTGCCCGTATCAGCGAAGTGTGACATATTGTGTCTCTATAACTGTAGTGTTCTATGAGGCGTGCCAGCAGAAGCCTGGTCTGTATGCTCAGGTGTCTGAGATGCTGCTGGTCAGAGTGGCCTCCTACATGCTCCTGCCCTGCACACTACCTGTGGTATCAGCCTACTCAGTGGGCAAGAGGTAAGACGACATTGTATACCACTACTAGTGCTACCTACCACAAACTTACAAGCCCTCAATGACAACAGTAACGCAAACAAATCATCTTCTAAAAAGCCCAGTAATAGCCTTTAACATAATTAGCCTTTAGCATACAGCAGCCTCATTAGCCCACCACAACAACCAAATAACTACCCTCTGCTTACCCTGTAAGCTGTAGATCATACTATCGATGCGACACTAAGACTGCACTCAATGAGCTGTATAGGGCCATAAGCAAACAAGAAAATGCTCACCCAGAGGTAACTCTCCTAATGGTCGGTGACTTTAATGCAGGAAAACTGAAATCCATTTCACCTCATTTCTACCAGCATGTCACCTGTGCAACTATAGACAAAAAACTCTAGATCACCTTTACTCCACACACAGAGACGCGCACAAAGTTCTCCCTCGCCCTCCATTTGGCAATTCTCACCATAACTCTATCCTCCTGTTTCGTGCTTACAAGCAAAAACTCAAACAGGAAGTACCAGTGAAGCGGAAAATATGGAAGTGGTCCAATGAAGCGGATGCTACGCTGCAGCACTGTTTCACTTTGTACAGACTGGAATATGTTCCAGGACTGTGGAGCAGGTCGAGAGCTTCAAGTGCCTCAGTGTCCACATCACTAAGGAATTATCGACAATGCCTCTTCCCCCTCAGGAGGCTGAAAAGATTTGTCATGGGCACTCAGATCCTCTAAAAATGATAAAGCTGCACCTTTGAGAGCATCTTGACTGGTTGCATCACTGCTTGGTGTGGCAGCTGCTTAACATCTGACCGCAAGGTGTTACAGAGGCTAGTGCGTAAGTCCCAGTACACCACTGGGGCCAAGCATCCTGCCATCCAGAACATCTATACCAGGCAGTGTCAGAGGAAGGCCCTAGAAATTGTGGTACCGATGCACCATGTCTGGAACCAACAGGACCCTGGACAGCTTCCACCCCTAAGCTATAAGACTGCTAAATAGTTAGTTTAATAATGAATCAATAGCTACCTGGAATACCTTCCTTGACCCTTTTCATACTAATCCCTTTTGATTTATCACATATGCTGCTGTTACCGTTTATTATCTATCCCGTTGTCTAGTAATTTTATCCCTACCTATATGTACATATCTACCTCAATTACCTCATACCCCTGCACATCAACTTGGTACTGGTTCCCTGTGTATATAGTGTATATAGCCAAGTTGTCGTTACTCATTGTGTATTTGAAATTGATTTTCTGAGGGGGGTCACATACACATGGTTTGCAGATGTTAATGCGATTGTAGCGAAATGTTGTTGTTATTTTTATATTATTTGTCTTTTTTATCTCTGCATTGTTGGAAGCATGTGACAAATACAATTTAATAGGTTGAGGTTTCTTATGAAACCCAATCAATTTGAACGCACTGCACAGGGCCGCCACCTAGTGGACATTATCACAAAATATGCAAGTCAATCCACCACGGGAATTGTTGAGAACTGCACCCCCTACTGCTACATGACAGTACATTGACTCTCTGTTGTCCCTCTTCTCCTGTACTCCAGGATTGTGGAGTGGATCCCAGAGGTGCCTGCAGACATGCGTTGGCTAGCTGGGGTGGCTGGGGATGTTGCTGGGAGCTTGTACAGACAGGCCTGGAGAGGAGCGCCAGCAGACATAACCAGGTGAGAGACATGGAGTTACTACTACTGGGTTATATGATGTATGGATGGATGGAGTCTACTTGTAGATTTGCATGTCTGTCATAAAGTATGAATAAAGTCTAATGGCCTTGTGTGTTTTTATTTTTTGCAGTGATGGTTCCCTGAGGAATTGCATGAGCCTGCCCCCACGCATGGAAAGTGACGGACAAAGGGAGAGAGAATGTCACCTGTCCGGGTTCGCTCGTTCTGCTCTCAACTTCCAAAGCCAATACTGGAACATCCCCGCAGCCGCCTCTTCCCACTGTTCCACCAGCCCCCACACGCCAAGCCCCTCCCCACGACAGATCTGCTTCAGTGTTCATTTTGGCACTCTTTTTTTAGATTCATTCTAGTCTGTCATTTTGACTAAAATATCATAAAATCTTAGTCACATTTTTGTGATTTGAATAATGATTTAGTCATTGTTAAAATGACGAAAAGAGAGACATTTTAGTCAACTAAATGCCCTTTCATTTTAGTTATATTTTAGTCCACAACACATTTGTATTGCCTCATTTGCCACAAACCACGTTTCCATCCAGAGTTTTTATGTGAGTAGTCATATCAAAGATTTTTTATAACTAACCCAAGATGGACCATAACTACTGAGATGTTAGGCTATTCAATAAATCAATGGTTCAATCCGACACCTACAAGCAGGACTGCATGATTCCAGATACCGTATTTTGATGTGCAACCGAATCCAGCGATTGTCATGAATTGTGAGTTGACGATAGGGTATTGTTGTTATATTTTACTGTTAAAATAGGGCTCCAGAATGTTCTGTTTTTTTTTTGTTCAATAGGGATGAATTTGCCTAAATCTTTATGTGCACTAATATCATAGGCTAAATTATTTTGGGGTTTATACACCACATGATACAGTGAAAACTCAAACACATTAGCTAGATCACTAACACTAAATATAATACCCACTGCTAGTAGTCATGTATTAATCTAAAAGTAAAGTGTTTTTTTTACAGTTGTAGCTCTGCTAACCTACAGACATACAATGCGTCAATGCGCAATTGCGCATTTCGTGGACTCTGAAAGCCATGTCTAATATTTTGATTGTATAATAGTTGCTATTGAGCCAATATTAAGAGATGACAAATATAAAGTATACCCACAGAAAGCTGAGAACAACATTTGCTTCTAAATCTATGAATTTCCCGCAATTGGATTTTCAGACGTTATAGTGAAATGTTATACAATCAAGAAGCTTTTTTTCACACTCCCGGAGTGCACATCGTGGCTTGCTCATCACAGCAGCAGGCTTCAGCAGAACAGGTCAAGTGGCTGGGCAGACACTTTAATTACAGGAATCATGAGGATAATGCACTTTACTGTTTGACCAAATCATGGTTTTAGCCACTCAAAAAATAGGACGTTTTAAAAACTTTTGAGTGAGGTGACCATGTAATGAATGTTCAGCTCGCACGCCACCAATTACAGATTTAAGTCGCACAGCCAAGTCAAAGAGTTACAAAACGCCATTAAATGGTTGCAATCGAGAGCCTTGAACCTTGAAATACTGTAGCTATATTGTAATCAAAGTTGTGTCATAAGTAGTGGTATGATACTGTAGGTTGCAAGAAAACTACAAGGTAGAATTATCAATCGGTTATTAGCCTATCTGAGCGTCAGAGGAGACTGGTGGCGGGAGGAGGAGCTATAGGAGGACGGGGCTTTTTGTCATGTCTGGAATGGAGTTAATGGAACATATCAAACATATGGAGACCACATGTGCCAGCTCAAGTTCCCTCCCAAGGGGCCTGTCTTTATTGTATAGGAACTGAAAAGTGGTTTAGGATTGGCAAGATGGTCATGTGATCGAATAGCTTTGGAATCCAGAACTGTTGCTATAGACACACTAATGACTCAATCATGTCTTTTGATCACTCCACCATCCATATTTCATTCTATTGTACCACATTGGAAAACAATTTACCAGCTCACCACCAAAGTTAATTCTTTTTTTGGATTTACACATTTTATAAATCACTTTGTCTAGTTTTACCAGATAACGTGTTGTCACTACCCAAGCACAGTACCTACCTGTGTTCAGTGAAATGTAGCATGCATTCCTCATTCCAGGCAGATTATTGATATGACTTGACGTTGACTTTTTGCCTGCACCACAGACTCCGCTAATACAGAGGCTGTGCTGTGTTATTTATTTTGTATTAGACAGGACCCTTGCACTAAACAGTGAACTACTGTGATGAGCTGTGATGTCAAGACATTTGAAATCACAATATTCTTGAAAGTTCCCTTCAGAACTTCTCATAATGTTGACATTTGCTTTTGCACAATAACTTTAGGTGCATAGGATTCACAATGTTAATGGCATAATCAAATGTCATATTTAAGTTATCACACTGCCCCATTTATAGTAGGGTACATACTGTACTTATATTTGTAATGTGTGTAACACTGTGAAAACCTCTTCCTACGTGTGCCTAGGATGGCAGGTAGCCTAGTGGTTAGAGCATTGGGCCAATAAAGGAATGGATGCTGGTTCAAATACTTGAGCAAACAAAGTGAAAAACCTGTTGATGTACCCATGAGCAAGGCACTTAAGCCTAATTTACTCCAGGAGGTGCCATACTACTATGGCTAACCCTGTAAAACTGCACCTGTATGTGACAATAAACCATTTACAAATATATACTTTATTGTTGTTATTTCATTAAGGCCCTTATCTTAATAACATAAAACAAAACACATGTTTTATGATGTGACCTTCTGTTTTTAAATATACTGCAACTGTTAAAATCCTATTGTGGTGCCTCATCATTATGGAAACGGTATAATAAGTAGGGGAGAGTGGGATAAGTTGAGCCAAAGTGGTACATTGATCTTTGTTTATACACAGAATGAGTAATTTGACCAAATATTTCAGAAGAGTCCACCATTTCATGGAGTCTGAAGGAAGAAACAATGTGGAAAAAGTGGTAAGCTAGTTAGGTAAAAAAAAAAAAACATTTTCACCAAATCAAATTAATTTGTGTTCGAGGTTTCATGATGCTTGTATCTAAACCAACATACGTAGATCATTTTAAGGTTGTTTTATACATCAGTTGGGGTCTCAATAATCTTCAATATGAGATCCTAAACCTAGCATGAAAGTGAAAGATGTTTGCCTTGGGGTAAGTTCAGACAATGACCATGGGGTAAGTTGAGACAATGAGCATGGGGTATGTTGAGACAATGGTTGAGGAAATGGCAAGTTGAGCAAATGTAAGTGTTTTCTCCCCAGGCTTAAATGCTAGGCATTATTGCTGGGATATGAGGTAACAACAGGGCCTGGCCTATGTTAAAAGTGTTTAACAAAGTACAACGTGTTTGTAACACGGAACCCAAACCGGCTGCGCGCGTGCGCCATCGTGCTCTATCGTGCATACATTTACTTTGCCCCCCCACACCAAACGCGATCACGACATGCAGGTTAAAATATCAAAATAAACTCTGAACAAATGACATTAATTTGGGGACAGGTCGAAAAGCATTAAATATTTATGGCAATTTAGCTAGCTAGCTTGCACTTGCTAGCTAACGTTAATTTGTCCTATTTAGCTAGCTTGCTGTTGCTAGCTAATTTGTCTTGGGATAAAAAAAAAAATATTGTTATTTTACCTGAAATGCACAAGGACCTCTACTCCGACAATTAATCCACACATAAAACAGCCAACTGTTTCATTTCTAGTCATCTCTCCTCCTTCCAGGCTTTTTCATTTTTTAACTTATATGGTGATCGCATATAAACTTTTATTGTATTACCACGACAACCGGCAACTAAGTTTGTCTTTCAATCACCCACGTGGGTATAACCAATGAGGAGATAGGTACCTGCTTCTATAAACCAATGAGGAGATGACTTTCAGCGCGATCTGCGTCAGAAATAGGAACGACTTCTATTTTAGCCCTTGGCGTCGCAGACGCTCGTTGGCGCGCACGAGCAGTGTGGGTGCAATAATTGAATAACATGGATTTCTAAATTTATTTTGCGATGCTCGCGCACCCGACGTGTCCGGTCTGGTCAGCATGTTAGGCGTTAAGTCTGTGTTAAAAGATGTTTAAATTATTAACAAATATGTTGTGATTGTACTGAATTGTGTTTGGGAAATAAAGATAGACATGGTTTTAAAAAGGTAGTGGTAATATTTAATTCAGTACAGACATTTGTAGGTGGCTTAACTTACCCCAAGTTGTGCAAAGAGACAACTCAATATTAGGAAGGTGTTCCTGTTTTGTACACTATGTGTATAGTATTGCTGTGTGCAGGCCCTGTCATTCTGCCGCCTTAGGCAAGATATATTCTGCTATACCCCCCATCGAAACTAGAATAGTCCCAGTAAGCAAAACGTCTAAAAGATGTATTTTCCCAGATGTTGAAGTTAGGTTCATTTTCAGTTCTGAATTAGTTGAAAAGTTGAAAAGATGTCTTGAGTAGAGTACATTAGAGTAAAGTAGGGTACAATACAGTACATTACACACACTGTTGTACTCTACTGTACTTGTGAAACATAGATGTCTATGATTGGTTCAGATTTGGTCCTGTCTGTAGATGTTAAAATCAAGGCCGGTCCGGACGGAACAAAAAAAAGACAGACAGTCAGTCTGGACAGGACCAAAACAAAGCATCTGTGTCGGTCCGTGCTTACTGGGGTGTAGCCTACAGTGTGGACCTGCCATGGAATTTGATGAATGCTCATCCATGTGGTAGGCCCACCGTTTGTACTCGAGGCAGTTGCATTGACTTTATTAGTCCTGATTCCTGTAACTAATAATTTTGTCCATTTAAGCTCTGAATATAATCTATTCTGAGCCTATTTGCAATAAGAATCAATGTGTTTACACAGCTGGAAATGAAATGGAGAAGTATTTAATTTTTTGCTATGATTATCGTCCAAAAATGTATCTTCTTGTGGTTTGGTAACTTCCTGTTCTTTGACGAACTCTGTCTCGACTGAAGACCTCTCAAGTGTATAAACATTATAAAGCAGCCAATGTAGCATCCGTGCATGACATGTAGCTGAAATAGCTGAATCCACTCATTTGAAGGGGTATCCACCTACTTTTGCCATGCAGTGTATATATAAAGTATTTTCACCCTTTTTAATTCTCTACTTTAGTATATTTTGTTATACTGAATGTTATTGGGGTGGCAGCGTAGCCTAGTGGTTAGAGCGTTGGACTAGTAACTGGAAGGTTGCGAGTTCAAACCCCCGAGCTGACAAGGTACAAATCTGTCATTCTGCCCTTGAACAGGCATTTAACCCACTGTTTCCAGGCTGTCATTGAAAATAAGAATTTGTTCTTAACTAACTTGCCTGGTTAAATAAAGGTAAAAAAAATAATTGAAAAAAAATCAGATCTTCAACCAAAACCTAATATTAGACAATGGGAACCAGAACAAATAACACAACGACATACTCACTTAATTTATGTCAGAAACAAAGTTATGCAACACCCAATGCACCTGTGTGAAAAAGTAATTACCCCTTACATTCAATAACTGGTTGTGCCACCTTTAGCTGCAATGACTTCCTGTAGTTGTTGATCAGTTTCTCACGTCACTGTGGAGGAAGCTTGGCCCACTCTTCCCGCTCGTTTCAAGTCATGCCATAATATCTAAATTGGGATTAGATCTGGGCTTTGATCAGGCCATTCCAAAACTTAAAATTAGTTGTTTTTTAGTCATTCTCATGTAGACTTGATTGTGTGTTTTGGATCATTGTCTTGCTGCATGACCCAGCTGTGCTTCAGTTTCAGCTCACAGACAGATGGCCTGACATTCTCCTGTAGAATCATCTGATACAGAGCAGAATTCATGGTTACTTCTATTAAGGAAAGTCGTGAAGGTCCTCAGGCAGCAAAGCATCCTCAAACCATCACACTAATACCACCATGCTTGACTGTTGGTATGAGGTTCTTACTGTGGAATGCAGTGTTTGGTTTTTGCCAGGTATAACGGGACCCATGTCGTCCAAAAAGTGATACGTTTGAATCATCTGTCCATAGAACATTCTTCCAAGAGTCTTGATGATCTTCCAGATGCTTTATTTTTAGCAAACTTGAGTCAATGTTTTGGACGACATGGGTCCCATTATGCCTGGCGAAAACCAAACACTGCATTCTACCTTCCTCTTGGCTATAAATTGACTAACTATCACTCCTGCCCTACTGGACTATATTACTGTCCCATGTGTCTTAACCCCATGTATTAACCCTTTACTATCTCTTGCCTCCTCCACCACCCTCCAGCTCTCATGTTCGCTTCATGTTGGTTTTGTTTTTGTGTGTACTGTCTGTATGCTGTGATGTCTGTTTCTCTGTTCTTGATTTGTCTGTTGTTGCTTGTTTATAATAATTATTGTAGAATTTTTTATTTCTGTAATGATTTTCTTTTTACATTGTTTGAAAACGGATGTGATAAGTATTAATGCCAAAATAACATGCAAAACAGGCAAAAAAAAGTATACAAATTATATATATATGTAGTCAAAAGATTAGACACACCTACTCATTCAAGGGTTTTTCTTTATTTTTACTATTTTCTACATTGTAGAATAATAGTGAAGATATCATAACTATGAAATAAGACATGGAATCATGTAGTAACCAAAAAAAGTGTTAAACAAATAAAAATAGATTTTAGATTCTTCAAAGTAGCCATCCGTTTCCTTGATGACAGCTTTGTACACTCTTGGCATTCTCTCAACCAGCTTCATGAGGTAGTCACCTGGAATGCATTTCAATTAACAGGTGTGCCTTGTTCATTTGTGGATTTTCTTTCCTTCTTGAGCTAATCAGTTGTGTTATGACAAGGTAGGGGTGGTAAACAGAAGATATCCTTATTTGGTCAAATACAAAGTCCTTATTATGACAAGAACAGCTCAAAAAGCAAAGAGAAATGACAGTCCATCATTACTTTAAGACATGAAGTACAGTCAATCCAGAAAATGTCAAGAACTTTGAAAGTGCCATCGCAAAAAGCATACTCAGTGCTGTAGACCTACCTGTATAATGTCTAGGCCAGGCTGAGGGTACTCCAGAACAGTAGTAATACTCAGTGCTGTAGGTCTACCTGTATAATGTCTAGGCCAGGCTGAGGGTACTCCAGAACAGTAGTAATACTCAGTGCTGTAGGTCTACCTGTATAATGTCTAGGCCAGGCTGAGGGTACTCCAGAACAGTAGTAATACTCAGTGCTGTAGGCCTACCTGTATAATGTCTAGGCCAGGCTGAGGGTACTCCAGAACAGTAGTAATACTCAGTGCTGTAGGTCTACCTGTATAATGTCTAGGCCAGGCTGAGGGTACTCCAGAACAGTAGTAATACTCAGTGCTGTAGACCTACCTGTATAATGTCTAGGCCAGGCTGAGTGTACTCCAAAACAGTTGTAATACTCAGTGCTGTAGGTCTACCTGTATAATGTCTAGGCCAGGCTGAGGGTACTCCAGAACAGTAGTAATACTCAGTGCTGTAGGCCTACCTGTATAATGTCTAGGCCAGGCTGAGGGTACTCCAGAACAGTAGTAATACTCAGTGCTGTAGGTCTATCTGTATAATGTCTAGGCCAGGCTGAGGGTACTCCAGAACAGTAGTAATACTCAGTGCTGTAGGCCTACCTGTATAATGTCTAGGCCAGGCTAAGGGTACTCCAGGACAGTAGTAATACTCAGTGCTGTAGGCCTACCTGTATCATGTCTAGGCCAGGCTGAGGGTACTCCAGGACAGTAGTAATACTCAGTGCTATAGGCCTAACAGTATAATGTCTAGGCCAGGCTGAGGGTACTCCAGAACAGTAGTAATACTCAGTGCTATAGGCCTAACAGTATAATGTCTAGGCCAGGCTGTGTCATTGATATTCACAGCCCAAACTAAACCAGTATAGTGTGATATTTAGCAAACATTTATCAAACTGTATATCTCTTTCCAAATCTTGTCTTCCTCAATGTATTTATTTAAGTGTCTCCTACTGTCTGTGACAGAGACTTGCCCTACAGTAGCGTAGGACAAGAGATTTCACAGCTATGCCAACCTCACACCCCAAATGATCTAGTTGGTTTCCATGAACACTCTCTTACAGGGAAACTAACACTCTTTCCGTGAAGTAGAGATCAGATACTAGGCAGCCTGGTTACCCGTCATTGTGCGTATAAGCTCCAGAGGCAATGACACACCACATTAAAATCCCACAGAATCATCAAGTCCCACAGAATCAATGCATCCAACACATGATGTCTTACTGGAAACCAACTCTCAGAACAGAGCACAGTGGCACTGACCACATTCAAATAAAATAGAAATCTCAAGGTATTCCAGAAGCTTGCTTCACTGGTATTGGCTTCATGTGAGGCTTGTGAAGTAATGACAGGCCACATCATGTGTAACGGTTTTCATATGGTGAAGGAGAGTCGGACCAAACTGCAGCGTGTAGATTGCGATCCATGTTTAATCAGACAAACGTAACACAAATCAATACAAAAAAAAACCACTACAAAACAATAAACGAAAACAGCCTATACTTGTGTCAACTAACACAGCACAAAGGACATCAAGACACTCAGGACAATCACCCACAACACAACCAAAGAATATGGCTGCCTAAATATGGTTCCCAATCAGAGACAACGATAAACACCTGCCTCTGATTGAGAACCACTTCAGACAGCCATAGACCTACCTAGAACACCCCACTAAGCTACAATCCCACTACCTACACACCACATACAAAAACCCATGTCACACCCTGGCCTGACCAAATAAATGAAGATAAACACAAAATACTTCGACCAGGGCGTGACATCATGTCCCACAAAATGAATGCCTGTCTGCATATTTTGAGCTTTTACTGGGGACAAGATGTACAAAACTTACAATATAGAGTCTAATAAGATCACATTTGGGTCCATGAAAAAATCTATATAAAACCAGAGTGTTATTATAATTATAAGAGAGATGAGTTGTGTGTAGGGTGATAGAGTCAAAATGTCAAATCACAATATTTTTCACATTTTATGTTTCTAGCGTTAGCCTAGCAGTTAAGAGTGTTGGGACATTAACTGAAAGGTCACTGGTTTGTATAACTGTGTGAAACAGATGGACGGCAGAAAATTGTTTGTAACTGAGAAGATCCGTTGGCTGCAACTATGTTAAAGGGAAATAAATAAAACCATATCCACTTTGTATTCGTCATCTCCAGCACCCCCCCAACAATCTCAATTGTGATAAGGGTCTAAAATCATAAAGCCTTCTACTTTCATATCACATCAAAAATAATTGTACAAATGCAAAATATATTTACCTTACACCGTTTTAAAGAGATTATTATTATTATTTTTTACATTTACTGTACTTTACGCCGCATGTCTTGTTGATGAACTGTTACGCTCCGTATATATTCCGTGGCATGATAAGAATATTCCTGGAAAATGTGGTGTAGGTGCAACATAAGACAAAAACACGACAAGGGTTTGAGAGAGAAGACTGGTGTATCCAAGTAACCACGCACCCCTCCAAAGTGTGCACATTTCCTAAGTCATTTCAAAGCGCCTTCATGACTCAAAGAGTCTTAAACTATAAGGTGCTTTTCTTTAACCTCATAGCCGTGCAGTCGAGGAACTACGACAAGCACACCTGTAGTTGTTTTGTTTGGAACACAACCCTGCATCCCCCGCCACCGGACAATTACTGTTGTTGTTTACGCAATCCAAAAACGCTCCATTATAAATCGCAATCTGGGTCAGGTGGACATCATTTGAAAGCCTGTTCTATTGCCAATAGGACATTACAGTGTTAGGCTTTCCCAATGCAATTCAGGGAAACAGTCATTCTGGTACGCATGGATAGGAGTCATGAGTGCATTAAGAGGCGTGTGCCACGGCAACTTTTCTTCACAGTAGTCAAACACAGGCTCCTTCTGTTCAGAATAACACAGAGTATAATGCCATGTCATATTGTAACTGTACATCAAACACAATGATCATAAACGTTGGCCTTGTTGGCGTGTTTTATGATATAGAATTGTGAAGTGCACAATTTTGACTTACAGGTGTTCGTCTTGCTTGTATGACAATTAAAGGAGTATTTATGACAATCCTCAACGTCTCATCTTTCAAAATACAGTGAGTCCTCTTAATTTACAGCATTTCCCTGACTCAGGCAACAAAATATTTGCAAAAGTTGTCCAATTAGCAGGAGGGATGGGGGGAACTTCTAGTCGCGCGCTGTGCTCAAGTTCAGAATGGCTGTCAATCAAAACCCATACAGCGTTGTGACGCGCAGAGCCTGAGGTCTGACATCCTGTACAGCATGTTACTATACAGCCACAATGCTCCAATTTAGGAATTTATCAGTGCCCAAATCAGCCATTTTCCACCCGTATACAGGTATGAGTGTAAAGGGCTACATGCAACAACAAAACATTATTATTAAAAGCAATCTATTAATATGGTTTTTGAACACTGTATCATTTCATTACAAGCATGATTGCTGTATTTGTAGTTTATGGCTTTAGCCAATCAGCATTTTTTTCAACGAGTACAAAGCACTTGAATAAATCCAACTGGTATTTACGATTTCATAACTGGTAAATTCCAACCTCCCACTTGGTTACGAACACAGTATTACAAGACCCAACTCCTAAACCTTGACCAATCTCAATTCCAAACCCTCCCCCCGCGTGCCTGTCAGTTGGCAAAGACAGGAGTGTTGAGGAGAGCCTTCTTCTCCGACCTATCTGAAATGGGTCAGGTCATACAAAAACTCCACAGTGGACCTTTAAAGCACACTTACAGAGAAAAGAGTCAGGCTTGGCAGTTCAACTCTGCCATTGTGTCAGCATTTTTGTGGTGTTCCCATAACAAACCTCAATGAACAGTTACAATGTATTTTTTTATGTTTGGGCAAAGATCGCTGGGAAATATGCAAATACTGTCCAATGCCAGGCTAGTCCTTTTTGGCCAACAAACATGTTTCACATATTTCACTGGCCATTCTGAAGCCTTTCTATTAGTTGTCTTCAGGTAAAGATCAAAAGAACATCAACCCGAGCAGCTGCCACGGGACATTGTCTTTCTAAAGCAACTATAGACCTACACCAGTGGCGGTCGGTGCTGTTTAAGATTAGGGAGGACAGTCATTCATATTCAATTCAACCAGCTCAATGTAACATCGATAGGTTTAGGCTACCACTCTAATTTCCCCTATACGCATCATGAGGTTCCTACAACCTAGCCTAAGAATGAAAGTTTATAGCGTAAGTACACACGTCGAGAGACAAATTGGAGTTATCAAGGTGACAGACACATTGAATACCGCCTTGCAAACTCTTGCCTGCATCTACTGTAGCTGATCTAGGGTGTAATCATTAGGCCAAACAGTTGCCAACGAGAGTTTCTATTGGACCAATTCATGTAGATTCATTACCGTTTCATCCCATTTGCTTCCATTTAAAAAACCTTTTTCAACAGAATCGGCCGAGTGAATACACCGCTGATCACCAGCACACACATAGTAGCCACATACGAACAGCATCATCACTTTGCTCGTTGTATAATTCCTTCTCGCATCTATGCACTCTCCTCTTCTCACCTTTTCCCTTCGCTCGTAGAGTTCAGTGCACAACACAATAGCTGTCTGTGACCAAGCGAAAAAACCTTTCCAAGCCAAACCTTCATACCATAACCGCTAACCGTTACACACAGCTGTAACGGCGTTCGTCTGTTGAAAGAAGAGAGTCGGACCGAAATGCAGCGTGTAGGTTACTCATGACTTTAATGAAAGAATCGCGGTACATTAAATAACTGAAACTAAATACAAAAACAACAGAATGGAACGTGAAACTAATTACAGCCTATCTGGTGACTACAACACAGAGACAGGAACAAACACCCACGAAATACAAAGCGAAACTATGGCTCCCTAAATACGGTTCCCAATCAGAGACAACGACAAGCACCTGACTGATTGAGAATCGCCTCAGGCAGCCAAGCCTAACAACACCCCTAATCAGCCGCGATCCCAAATACTACAAACCCCAATACGAAAACAACATATAAACCCATGTCACACCCTGGCCAACCCAAACATATAACAAAAACATTTACAGTTACATTACATTTAAGTCATTTAGCAGACGCTCTTATCCAGAGCGACTTACAAATTGGTGCATTCACCTTATGACATCCAGTGGAACAGCCACTTTACAATAGTGCATCTAAATCTTTTAGGGGGGTGAGAAGGATTACTTATCCTATCCTAGGTATTCCTTAAAGAGGTGGGGTCTCAGGTGTCTCCGGAAGGTGGTGATTGACTCCGCTGTCCTGGCGTCGTGAGGGAGTTTGTTCCACCATTGGGGAGCCAGAGCAGCGAACAGTTTTACACAAAATACAATGACCAAGGCGTGACAACAGCCTACATCATTGTCACCATATTAGCTAACATCATAGTTAATATAGCTACTAGAACTAACGCGTTTGTAAACCCGCTATAATCACGTAGTACAGTGTACAGCAAGAAGTTAAGCAGTTACACCAGCAGGGCCCAATGGCAATAAAATAATAAAACCGAAAGCTTACCTTGACTTGGAAGAGTTCCGGTGTTGGATAGCCCTAGCCAGCTACTTAGCATAAATAGCATTCCTCTCTGTTTGAGCCGGGTATTTGAGTAGGCTAAATCAGCTAGCTGCATTAGCTAAGTAAGCTAAGTAAGGGAAAGTGAAAAATATACAACAAAATATAGCTACAGTGCCTTCAGAAAGTATTCAGACCCCTTGAATTTTTCCACATTTTGTTACTTTACAGCCTTACTCTAAAATGGATTTTAAAAATAAAAAATCCTCATCAATCTACACACAATCCCACATAATGACAAAGCAATGCACTGTAGCTCTCTCTCTCTGCTGCTTCTGTTCAAAACTCTTCAACTTTTGTCTTTCTCTCTCTTTAAGTCAACTACTCACCACATTTGATGTACTGCAGTGCTAGCTAGCTTGATTAAGCTTTCAATCCTAGATTCATTCTCTGATCCTTTGATTGGGTGGACAACATGTCAATTCATGCTGCAAGAGCTCTGATAGGTTGGGAGGACGTCCTCCGGAAGTTGTTGAAATTACGGTGTAAGATTATGGAAGGGGATGAGAACCATGAGCCTCCTAGGTTTTGCATGGAAGTCAATGTACCCAGAGGAGGATGGAAAATAGCTGTTCTCTGGCTACACCATGGTGCTACCCCAGAGAGTGCTGTTGAGGCTACAGACCATTGCAAAACAGTGTGTTTTAATCAGTTATTTGGTGACATCAATATTTTTAGTATAGTTTTATCTAAAACTTTTTAATTGTTAAATATTTTTATTTTTATGAAATTTACTGAGTAGGATGGTCCTCTCCTCCCTCCTCTGAGGATCCTCCACTGATACACCTAAGCCCTGCATTCTCAAGTCTACAGCATGCTTCATCTCAGGGTAGTGAGGGTACTGTACTAATATATTGCATAGCATCAACACATGCTAATATTGTTAACCTGACTTGGGATATGTGACAATCCCTATGTCGCTACATCTGAGGGAGACGTTGGTGATCTGCTCCATCTTTCCTCTGCAGAAGGGTGGGAGCCGCACTCCAACAAACACGAAGTAGGCATATTTGGTCACAAACTCTATCGGGGTGCTTTGCATGTCTGCCTCGCTCTCGACCATCCTCAAAACGGGCACCAAACGAAAATGTCTTTGTAATCAATTCAAAGGCTATAATTAGATTTGATTTGTGAGCGATAGTGTGGCTTGGCTAGGACGTGATAGTGCACGAGCGAAGAACGCCTTGACCTTCAGGCTTCAGCCAATCACATCGTTGCAAATTGATGTAATTGGATGCACTCATGTGATGCGTGCGCCCCCTCCTCAGCATCAGCACCAGTTCGCTGTGGCGGGGTATGCGCGTGCTCACTAGTTTCTGTAGCCGGAAGAGGAATGCCTTCAAGCATACATGAAGCATTCAAGATGATACAGGTAGGCCTGTTGTTCTTGGAAGATCAAATCAACAGATTTGGTTTTTCAATATACGTGAATGGTATCATGAGCCAATGGAATGCTCCGGTTGTTAGCCTGAATGACTCAAATCTGTTAATAATGAAGTTCGACTTGTCACACAAATAGCAGGCAGGTGAAATAAATATAGATTTGAACAGAATATATTGGAATAGAATAGACACCAATAGAATGCATCACTCTCATGTGTTACGGATGCATAATGTGGGGGCGTGGCTCCACCGAAACAAGACTCAGCCTCCTTATTCCGATTGGCGAGACCAGCCCTGTTCTAGAACCGGGAAGTTATGGAAAGTCAGCGCTCCGGCGATTCTCAATACATCTCTTTGTA
The DNA here is from genome assembly GCF_023373465.1 of Oncorhynchus keta. NCBI lineage: Eukaryota > Metazoa > Chordata > Actinopteri > Salmoniformes > Salmonidae > Oncorhynchus > Oncorhynchus keta. Next base: position 42,938,479 of record NC_068433.1, read on the forward strand.
CGTTACACAAGAGAAGTAGACAGAGTAGTGTGCGCTAGTTTGAGCCGTTCTCTTTCGGAACTGTTGTTGACATTCAGTAATGAAGGGAACTTGTCAATGACTCCAAGGGTAAACATTTTGGAGTGATTATTACAAGCGCATTACCAACACTTGTAGGTCGTTAAAGACTGTCCACCCGGTATGTTCGACCTAACGAAGGAATGGAATCTGTCGTTCGCCGGCTGCGGGTTCCTGGGGATTTATCACATCGGAGTGGCCAGCTGCCTGTTAGAACAAGCGCCCTACCTTATCAAAGGTGCCACCAAGATTTACGGGGCTTCGGCCGGTGCCCTAACCGCCTCGGTGCTCGCCAGTCAGGCATCCATAGGTAGGCATACTATATACCCTACACTGGCCACTTGAGTTCACCACACCCTGTCATCAGTAGAATGCCTGGATGGGGACTTTCATGCAAAAGAGGCAGACTGGTAGCCTAGGCCTCTCTTTCATGTGTTTAGGCAACTTTAGATTAGCAACTAAATTACCTTTAAATAACAATCACTTGTGGCCTGGATACATTGGGTGAAAATATTTAAACAATGCGTAAAACTTTGCTCTTATGTAATAGATAGGTGGTTATACTGGGGCTCCTTTGTAGCTCAGTATAGAGCATGGCGCTTGTAATGCCAGGGTAGTGGGTTCAATTCCCGGGTCAACACAGACATAAAATGTATTCACACATGACCGTAAGTCTCTTTGGATAAAAGCATCTGCTAAATGGCATGTATTATGTAATAAACTACAAATTATGCATAATTACATAATTACATGGTCAGAGACAAATGCCTGCCTGTGTATAAGTATGGTAGCCTACCATTAATAAATGCCATCTGAGTCAGTTATAGGACCTTTGGCCTTTTGGTCCTCTGGATCAAAGGCCTCCCAATGGTACTGATTGATCTCGCTGACTAAGGGAAAACCCAATCACGATTAAGAGCAAATATGCCCCTGTGTGACATAAAACGTGACATGGAAAACACTTAGGTGAGTCTCTGTGTGATACCATGCCTCTTTCACTTTCTTTTATACCTGATAACCTTATAGTGAAGAGACAAAGGACTGGGGGACTGTAAGTGTTCAAATTGTGTCTTGTCTAAATGAGAGAGACAGAGAGAGAGAGAATGCTATTTGGCCCTAAACAGAGAGTACACAGTGGCAGAATACCTGACCACTGTGACTGACCCAAACTTAAGGAAAGCTTTGACTATGTACAGACTCATTGAGCATTACCTTGCTATTGAGAAAGGCCGCCGTAGGCAGACATGGCTCTCAAGAGAAGACAGGCTATGTGCACACTGCCCACAAAATGAGGTGGAAACTGAGCTGCACTTCCGAACCTCCTGCCCAATGTATGACCATATTAGAGACACATATTTCCCTCAGATTACACAGATCCACAAATTATTTGAAAACAAGCCCAATTTTGATAAACTCCCATATCTACTGGGTGAAATCCCACAGTGTGCCATCACAGCAGCAAGATTTGTGACCTGTTGCCACGAGAAAAGGGTAACCAGTGAAGAACACCATTGTAAATACAACCCATATTTATGCTTATTTATTTTCCCTTGTGTACTTTAAACATTTGTACATTGTTACAAAACTGTATATATACATAATATGACATTTGTAATGTCTTTATTGTTTTGAAACTTCTGTATGTGTAATGTTTACTGTTCCTTTTTATTGTTTATTTCACTTTTGTATATTATCTACCTTACTTACTTTAGCAATGTTAACACATGTTTCCCATGTCAATAAAGCCCCTTGAATTGAATTGAATTGAGAGAGAGAGAGAGACTTACTGAGTGAACAGTCAACAAAGGGTTCATTAAGAGTCAAATGAAAGTACTGGATTGTTGTGAAAATTGCCAGGAGAAAGATATAGGTTACTGTTCATGACCTCAGTTTTTATAGGGTTACATTTTTCACTGTCACTCAGTGACTCCCAGGTGTTCCACTGATAAGACTAC
>NC_068433.1:42945490-42961218 GCF_023373465.1 Oncorhynchus keta
TATATAGATGTATGTCCCATCTCTCTATATAGATGTATGTCCCATCTCTCTATATAGATGTATGCCTTATCTCTCTATATAGATGTATGTCCCACCTCTCTATATAGATGTATGTCCCATCTCTCTATATAGATGTATGTCCCATCTCTCTATATAGATGTATGTCCCATCTCTCTATATAGATGTATGTCCCATCTCTCTATATAGATGTATGCCCCATCTCTCTATATAGATGTATGTCCCACCTCTCTATATATATGTATGTCCCATCTCTCTATATAGATGTATGTCCCATCTCTCTATATAGATGTATGTCCCATCTCTCTATATATATGTATGTCCCATCTCTATATATAGATGTATGCCTTATCTCTCTATATAGATGTATGCCCATCTCTCTATATAGATAGATGTATGTCCCATCTCTCTATATAGATGTATGTCCCATCTCTCTATATAGATGTATGTCCCATCTCTCTATATAGATGTATGTCCCATCTCTCTATATAGATGTATGCCCCATCTCTCTATATATATGTATGTCCCATCTCTCTATATATATGTATGTCCCATCTCTCTATATATATATATATATGTATGTCCCATCTCTCTATATAGATGTATGTCCCATCTCTCTATATATATGTATGTCCCATCTCTCTATATATATATATATATGTATGTCCCATCTCTCTCTATATATATATGTATGTCCCATCTCTCTATATAGATGTATGTCCCATCTCTCTATATAGATGTATGTCCCATCTCTCTATATAGATGTATGTCCCATCTCTCTATATAGATGTATGTCCCATCTCTCTATATAGATGTATGTCCCATCTCTCTATATAGATGTATGTCCCATCTCTCTATATAGATGTATGCCCCATCATGTCCCATCTCTCTATATAGATGTATGCCCCATCTCTATATAGATGTATGTCCCACCTCTCTATATAGATGTATGTCCAATCTCTCTATATAGATGTATGCCCCATCTCTCTATATATATATGTATGCCCCATCTCTCTATATAGATGTATGCCCCATCTCTATATATATATGTATGCCCCATCTCTCTATATATATGTATGTCCCATCTCTCTATATAGATGTATGTCCCATCTCTCTATATAGATGTATGTCCCATCTCTCTATATATATGTATGTCCCATCTCTCTATCTCTCTATATAGATGTATGCCCCATCATGCCCCATCTCTCTCTATATATGTATGCCCCATCTCTATATAGATGTATGTCCCATCTCTCTATATAGATGTATGCCCCATCTCTCTATATAGATGTATGTCCCATCTCTCTATATATATGTATGTCCCATCTCTCTATATAGATGTATGCCCCATCTCTCTATATATATGTATGTCCCATCTCTCTATATAGATGTATGTCCCATCTCTCTATATAGATGTATGTCCCATCTCTCTATATAGATGTATGTCCCATCTCTCTATATATATGTATGTCCCATCTCTCTATATAGATGTATGTCCCATCTCTCTATATATATGTATGTCCCATCTCTCTATATAGATGTATGCCCCATCTCTCTATATAGATGTATGTCCCATCTCTCTATATATATGTATGTCCCATCTCTCTATATAGATGTATGTCCCATCTCTCTATATAGATGTATGTCCCATCTCTCTATATAGATGTATGTCCCATCTCTCTATATATATGTATGTCCCATCTCTCTATATAGATGTATGCCCCATCTCTCTATATAGATGTATGTCCCATCTCTCTATATATATGTATGTCCCATCTCTCTATATAGATGTATGCCCCATCTCTCTATATAGATGTATGTCCCATCTCTCTATATATATGTATGTCCCATCTCTCTATATAGATGTATGCCCCATCTCTCTATATAGATGTATGTCCCATCTCTCTATATATATGTATGTCCCATCTCTCTATATAGATGTATGCCCCATCTCTCTATATAGATGTATGTCCCATCTCTCTATATAGATGTATGCCCCATCTCTCTATATAGATGTATGTCCCATCTCTCTATATAGATGTATGTCCCATCTCTCTATATAGATGTATGCCCCATCTCTCTATATAGATGTATGCCCCATCTCTCTATATAGATATATGTCCCATCTCTCTATATATCTGTATGTCCCATCTCTCTATATAGATGTATGCCCCATCTCTCTATATAGATGTATGTCCCATCTCTCTATATAGATGACTTAAATGTAAATGTATAGATGTATGCCCCATCTCTCTATATAGATGTATGTCCCATCTCTCTATATATATGTATGTCCCATCTCTCTATATAGATGTATGCCCCATCTCTCTATATATATATGTATGCCCCATCTCTCTATATAGATGTATGTCCCATCTCTCTATATAGATGTATGTCCCATCTCTCTATATAGATGTATGTCCCATCTCTCTATATATATGTATGCCCCATCTCTCTATATAGATGTATGTCCCATCTCTCTATATAGATGTATGTCCCATCTCTCTATATAGATGTATGTCCCATCTCTCTATATATAGATGTATGCCCCATCTCTCTATATAGATGTATGATGTATGCCCCATCTCTCTATATAGATGTATGTCCCATCTCTCTATATATATGTATGTCCCATCTCTCTATATAGATGTATGTCCCATCTCTCTATATAGATGTATGTCCCATCTCTCTATATATATCTCTATATAGATGTATGTCCCATCCCATCTCTCTATATAGATGTATGCCCCATCTCTCTATATAGATGTATGTCCCATCTCTCTATATAGTATGTCCCATCTCTCTATATAGATGTATGTCCATCTCTCTATATAGATGTATGTCCCATCTCTCTATATAGATGTATGTCCCATCTCTCTATATATATGTATGCCCCATCTCTCTATATAGATGTATGTCCCATCTCTCTATATATATGTATGTCCCATCTCTCTATATAGATGTATGTCCCATCTCTCTATATAGATGTATGTCCCATCCCATCTATATATAGATGTATGCCCCATCTCTCTATATAGATGTATGTCCCATCTCTCTATATATATATAGTATGTCCCATCTCTCTATATAGATGTATGCCCCATCTCTCTATATAGATGTATGCCCCATCTCTCTATATCTCCCATCTCTCTATATATATGTATGTCCCATCTCTCTATATAGATGTATGTCCCATCTCTCTATATATATGTATGCCCCATCTCTCTATATAGATGTATGTCCCATCTCTCTATATATATGTATGTCCCATCTCTCTATATAGATGTATGCCCCATCTCTCTATATATATGTATGTCCCCATCTCTCTATATAGATGTATGTCCCATCTCTCTATATAGATGTATGCCCCATCTCTCTATATAGATGTATGTCCCATCTCTCTATATATCTCTCTATATAGTATGCCCCATCTCTCTATAGATGTATGTCCCCATCTCTCTATATAGATGTATGTCCCCATCTCTCTATATAGATGTATGTCCCATCTCTCTATATAGATGTATGCCCCATCTCTCTATATAGATGTATGTCCCCATCTCTCTATATAGATGTATGTCCCATCTCTCTATATAGATGTATGCCCATCTCTCTATATAGATGTATGTCCCATCTCTCTATATAGATGTATGTCCCATCTCTCTATATAGATGTATGCCCCATCTCTCTATATATAGATGTATGCCCCATCTCTCTATATAGATGTATGTCCCATCTCTCTATATAGATGTATGCCCCATCTCTCTATATAGATGTATGTCCCATCTCTCTATATATATGTATGTCCCATCTCTCTATATAGATGTATGCCCCATCTCTCTCTATATATATGTATGCCCCATCTCTCTATATAGATGTATGTCCTATACTAGGCCTATTGTGACAAGTAGGTCATGAACAGTCATGAATGGGACATTGTCTTTCAGTCATGAATGAATTTTGAAAAGCATATCTGAGTGCATGAGTTTGAGCTTTTTGCCAGTTGACTGAGCATGTACTTTTTCAGAATACTGTACATACTATTTATTTAAAAGTTTCTTGTGAAGGTGATGCGGTTTCATTTGAACTAGATTTCATCACTGGACTACATTCTCGTAACAGTTGGTTTTGACACTCTGATAAAGGAAATATAGTACATTCTTTGCCCTCAGCCCTGAACTCATTGCCAACCTCACTGCCAAATTGAGTCTTGATCATGTGTCACGATCGTTTAGAGATGGATTGGACCAAGGTGCGCGTGGTAAGCGTACATATTACTTTTATTTAAATGACACCGAAAAAACAACAAAATACAAAAACGAATGTAACTCTACATGCAGTGCAGAAAGCAACTACACACAAACAAGATCCCACAATCTAAGGTGGGAAAAAGGGCTGCCTAAGTATGATCCCCAATCAGAGACAATGATAAACAGCTGCCTCTGATTGGGAACCATACTAGGCCAACAAGGAAATAGAAACATACATTTGCCCACCCAAGTCACACCCTGACCTAATCAAATAGAGAATAAAAAAGGCTCCCTAAGGTCAGGGCGTGACATCATGCTTTGGAACTGGCACTGATATCCTTTTTCCCCCTCAGATGTTCTAAGCCTTTTACATTGGACAATTCTGAATTCATTTTGAAATGTTAGAGGGGAGCATCTGAACTTGAAATAGAGCTGCATCGGGTAATTACATAAGACTGGTGTAAAAATGTATTAATTCTCCAAATAGTGATGTCAGATTGTTTGGTCATGAGTTGGCATTGTGGAGAAGCTGGCTAAGGGGACATCTTGTACTGACATGCCTAATATGGCCTCAAGAGGGGAATGTTTCCTTGAATATGTCGTATCGTATCATATTAGATTTCAGTGGTAACCCGAGTCGGGTTAAAAGTGACATATTTTTTAGCAGAAGATAAGCGGAGGAAGTCAACAACAAATATTTTAAGTATATAAATAGAGATGTAAGAACAGTCATCTCTGCCAGCCCTGAGACATCTTGACCACAGTATGCCCGGGGTCTTGTTCTGTGGAGAGGCTGTGGTCCTGATGTAAGTTGCGCATGGTTCCAAAAACACCCAAGTATTCTCACTTTCGCTCTCCCTCCTCCCTCTCTCCCCCCTCTTCTCTCTCCAGCGTTATGTGGATGGGGGGATCAGTGACAACCTTCCTCAGTCGGAGCTGAAGAACACCATCACCATCTCTCCGTTCTCAGGCGAAAGCGACATCTGTCCCCGGGACACCTCCTTCAACATCCACGAGCTTCGTTTCACCAACACCTCCATCCAGATTAACCTGGGCAATATGTACCGCCTCAGCAAAGCCCTGTTCCCCCCAGAACCCAAGGTAGGGAGACCGCTATGACTGCTTACCGATGCGTTATGCATAGCCCCGGGAAGACGTTTGAAGTCCTTTATGTAGGCCCTGTCCACGAAGGTCGGATAGAGGATCAGGATGCACCTTAGTCCCATTCATCAGATGGGTTGTTTATGACTACTTGTAAATAAATGCCTTATGTATTGGTTATGTGTTGTGAAATCCTTATTTAGGTACCCTTGAAACATTCTATACATTTCTGTAGGAGAGCGTAGTAGTCTGGTATGGGAGACTGGACCCCTGACCTCCCACTGTTCTATTCCCTGATTGTATAACTCCAACTCCCCCATTTCACCCCCTACCCTATCTCCTCTTTGGACTCTGCCTCCTTCCCTTACCCTCCATACTTCCTATGTGAACTTTGCCCTCCCCGGTCCCTCCCTAACTCCACAGTGATCAATACTGGCATGACATTATTGGCTTTTGTCCTTGTTGAATTGCATTTCCTGTATTGCACATTCTTCTTCACTGTCTGGATAATAACATGGGAGTCAACTTTTAGCGTCAGGTGAACTTTGCCCTCTTTGAGGTTGATCTGTGTCTCTTGGTTCAGTTTCCGCTGTGTTTTCATTGTTACTGCAATCCAGGATCTGACACTGTCTTTTCCCTCCATGTGTGTCTGGAATGATGTGTTTTCTGGAATTTGGGGATTATGCCGAATCCCACTGACAGAGCCATGTGCAGAGGCCCACTCTGCCCACCTTTGACATAGTGTTTACACATGACATGCACAGACACACACACAAAGAACACTCCACCCTACCTTTTCCCTCACGTGTCATAGTGTTTAACCCACCCTGACTAAATTCCCACCTACTGTAGGTCGTGACACTGTGACGTTAGCTATCCACATACCTCTCTCCCTGTTGCTTTGTTGTTGTAGGAACACACAATAAGGAGTAGCCAGAGAACAGGGAGAACTCTGCCACGTTGACCTTTAACCCTTAGTCTACCACTTCCTGGATTGTTGTCCATCCACAAATACAGGAGCCTGTTGCACAGGAGGGTTCTGGCTGATATAAGTCATTCCCCTCTGTTTTATGTGGTTATATACAGCTGTACTTGTGTAACACGGTTGTTAAATGTCAGCGATAACATGATTGCTAATCAGTCAGTGGTAGTGATAGTTATAAGTAATCACATAATGTGAGATCATGCTCTGTATCGTGTGTGGGTGGGTATATCTGAGTCCTGATGATCCTGTGATATGATTATTTATTCAATCTATCTCTTGCTTATGATCCCCTACCTCAATAGGTTTGATCTATGTGTTTTCTTTGACAGGTCATGGCAGAGATATGTCAGAGTGGCTACAAGGACGCCCTTCGCTTTCTTGAGGAGAACCGTTAGTATTACCATGTTTGCCTTTGACAGTAATAGTGGGCTGTGCTAAGATCATAAGCTACTGTGATATACAGTACATGCAGTGAGCATCAATGATGTACAGGGTTCAACATGAAGTATGGAGTTAACCTGCACTTATTTATGGGGTAATATTTTATTGTTGTGTCGCAAAGATGATCAATTATATTGTTTATGATGTCAGATTTGCTGAAGCTGGAGTGTCCGACTGCCGGCCCCAACCCATCAGAAGCCATACACACCTGCTGCTGCAAGCCCATCGCCATGGAAACCACTAAGGACTGGATGCTCCGGCGGCTCCGCCTCCTGAGGAAGCGGCACTGGTGGCTGGACGAGCAGATTGTTGACAACCTGCCTACCCAAATCAAAAAAGGTAGATAGGAAGTTGACCTAGACTCGGATCTTTTCTGCTCCAAGCTGTTAGAAACTGTTGTTATCTTGTTAACATTGTGTTGTCACTGCTCTGTTGTCAGTGACTTGTGGCTGTTGTGTGTCTCTGAAAGCCTTCTGAGGCTGTGCCCGTATCAGCGAAGTGTGACATATTGTGTCTCTGTGACTGTAGTGTTCTGTGAGGCGTGCCAGCAGAAGCCTGGTCTGTATGCTCAGGTGTCTGAGATGCTGCCGGTCAGAGTGGCCTCCTACATGCTCCTGCCCTGCACACTACCCGTGGTATCAGCCTACTCAGTGGGCAAGAGGTAAGACGACATCCAACACCACCAGTGCTACCTACCACTAACAACCCCTCAATGAACTCAATGCGGTCACAGTAGCTCAAACAGCAACCAAGGATGACAACACTAATGCAAACAAATCAGCTACTAAACCCCGAACTAGCCTTTAGCATAACTAGCCTTTAACATACAGCAGCCAATACCTTCAAATTAGCCCTGACAGCAACCACTGACAACAAAGTAGTCATTAGCCCACCACATCAACAAAAATAACACTGTGAATGCAAACAAACGAGGAACACAAACAGGTTTCCTACTAAACACAATCAATTTGAATGTGCTGCACACGCCACCTAGTGGGCAAGTCAATCCACCACAGGAATTCTTGTGAACTGGCCCCCACAGTGGTACATGACAGTACATTGACTTGCTGTGTTGTCCCTCTCCTGTGCTCCAGGATTGTGGAGTGGATCCCAGAGGTGCCTGCAGACATGCGTTGGCTAGCTGGGGTGGCTGGGGATGTTGCTGGGAGCTTGTACAGACAGGCATGGAGAGGAGCGCCAGTAGACATAACCAGGTGAGAGACATGGAGTTACTACTACTGGGTTATATGATGTATGGATGGAGTCTACTTGTAGATTTGGGTGTCTATCATACAGTATGAATAAAGTCTAATGGCCTTTTTATTTTTGCAGTGACGGCTCCCTGAGGAATTGCATGAGCCTGCCCCCACCCCTAGATAGTGACAGACACAGGGAGAGAAACGGTCACCTCGCCGGGTTCGCTCTCTCTGCTCTTGACCTCCAAAGTCAATACTGGAACATCCCCACCATCTCCTCTCCCCGCCGCCCCACCAGCCCCCTCATGCCCAGCCCCTCCCCACGACAGATCTGCTTCTTTGTTGGCTCGCAGGACGAGACTGACTGACAGTCCCATCCACCAATGAGAGGACACTGTGACTATAAAAAAATATATGATAGGACAGTCCAGCAACTGTGAAGGGTGGTTTGGGATGGACAAAATATGGTAATGTGATCGAATAGCTTTGGAATCCAGAACTGTTGCTATAGACACACTAATGACTCAATCATGTCTTTTGATCACTCCACCATCCATATTTCATTCTATTGTACCACATTGGAAAATCATTTACCAGTTCACCACCAAACACCTCTGTAAGTTAATTCTTTTTTTTGGAATTACACATTTTATAACTAACAATGTCTAGTTTTTCCAGATAACTTGTTGTCACTACAACTCTACCTACCTACCTACCTATAATTCAAGTTTAAGTAATAGACACATCTGTTCAGAGGAGACTGCATGAGTCAGGCCTTAATGGTCGAATTGCGGAAAAGAAACCACTACTAAAGGACACCAATAAGAAGAAACTTGCTTGGGCCAAGAAACACGAGCAATGGACATTAGACCGGTGTAAATCTGTCCTTCGATCAGATGAGTCCAAATTTGAGATTTTTGGTTCCAATCGCTGTGTCTTTGTGAGACGCGGAGTAGCTGAACAGATGATCTCTGCATGTGTGGTTCCCACCATGAAGCATGGAGGAGGAGGTGTGATTGTGCTTTGCCGGTGACACTGTCAGTGTTTTATATAGAATTCAAGACACACTTAACCAGCATTGCTACCACAGCATTTTGCAGCGATACGCCGTCCCATCTGGTTTGCTCTTTGTGGGACTATCATTTGTTTTTCATCAGGACAATGACCCAAAACACACCTCCAGGCTGTGTAAGGGCTATTTGACCAGTAAGGAGAGTGATGGAGTGCTGCATCAGATGAACTGGCCTCCACAATCACACGACCTCAACTCAAATGAGATAGTTTTGGATGAGATGGACTGCAGATTGAAGGAAAAGCAGCCAAGTGCTCAGCATATGTGGGACCTCCTTCAAGACTGTTGGAAAATCATTCCAGGTGACTACCTCATGAGGCTGGTTGAGAGAATGCCAAGAGTTTGAAAAGCTGTCATCAAGGCAAAGTTTGGCTACTTTGAAGAATCTAAAATATTTAATATATTTTGATTTGTTTAACACTTTTTTGCTTACTACATGATTCCATGTGTTATTTCATAGTTTTGATGTCTTCACTATGATTCTACAATGTAGAAAATAGTAGAAATAAAGAAAAAAAACTTATGAGTAGGTGTGTCCAAACTTTTGACTGGTACTGTATGTGTAACACTGAAAACCTGAAAACCTTGGACTACTTGTTCCTTTACTTGTTCCTTTACTGTTGTTATGTGGTGGAAAATTGTCTTAGAAATATGACATTTACAAGAACTTGTGAATTCAATAAGGGCCTTTAATACAAGGGTATCAGAGGCCGTTGCGGGTCCGCGTAACAACAAGGTTGGTGCGTTGGAATGGACGACTCCCTATTACATCGCAAAATTCAGGCTTCATCTGATTTATCTCTACAAAAACTGTACATCGAGATCAAAGATCCCCCCCACCCCACACACACACACACACACACAAAATGGAATTTAAATAATTGAACAGACGTAGGTTAATTAGTTGTTTAATAAACAAAAAAGAATGGACATTTCAGTTATTTGCTCAGCACTAACGAACACGTTCACCGTTTAAGAACCAAACAGAGCCAATGGAACAAAAAGGGAGGAACCTACTTAAATTTGTCTAATAAGACACTCTTGTTTATGTTGTAAAATATTTTTAGTTTGGAGTAAACGTTTTGAAACACTCTAAACGCAAAATAATAAGAGTAATGAATACACCCCAGTTGGTACTGTCTGGTCCTGTTGTTGTTCATTCCATAGAGATAGATAGAGGACTCTAGTGCCCAAACGGCTATGTCAGCATGGGCAGCGGCATCGAGGACATCCACCATTCCTTAACCCTATGGATTAAGAGATGATCACATAATTCCATCCAGGTCACCAGGAGGGATAAACCAATGAATTATACTTGTGAGTAAACATTCCATAACTGCAGGTGGAAGTAAATCGTCAACCTTGGCTTTATAGAGCAGCCTGTTCAAACAACACACTCTAGGTGGCAGTGTATGCTTTCCAACTCAAAGAAGTAGTAGAAGGAAATTGACTATCACTGCAGTGGTGTAAAGTACTTAGGTAAAAATACTTTAAAGTACTACTGAAATCATTTTTGGGGGTATCTGTACTTTACTTTTTACATTTTTTGACAAATTTTACTTTTACTTCACTATATACCTAAAGACAATAATGTACTTTCTACTCCATACATTTTCCCTGACACCCAAAAGTACTAGTTACATGATGAATGCTTAGCAGGATAGGAAAATGGACAAATTCACACACTTATCAAGAGAACACGTGGCTGATCTGGCAGACTCACTAAATACAAATGCATCGTTTGTAAATGGTGTCTGAGTGTTGGAGTGTTACCTTGGCTATCTATACATTTTAAAAACAAGAAAATGGTGCCGTCTACATTGCTTATTATAAGGAATTTGAAATTATTTATACTTTTATTTTTGATACTTAAGTATATTTCAGGAATTATATTTACTTTTGATACTTAAGTATATTTCAGCAATTATATTTACTTTTGATGCTTAAGTATATTTAGAACCATATACTTTTAGTTTTTTACTGTAACGGCGTTCTTCGTTTGTCAAAAGAGAGTCGGACCGAAATGCAGCGTGGTGGTTACTCATGTCTTTAATGAAGGAAGAGCGATACATGAAATAACTATACAAATGCAAAACAACAAAACGTGAAACCTATTACAGCCTATCTGGTGAACACTACACAGAGACAGGAACAATCACCCACGAAATACACAGTGAAACCCAGGCTACCTAAATACGGTTCCCCATCAGAGACAACAAGAATCACCTGACTCTGATTGAGAACCGCCTCAGGCAGCCAAGCCTATACAACACCCCTACTCAGCCGCAATCCCAAATACTACAAACCCCAATACGAAAATACAATATATAAACCCATGTCACACCCTGGCCTGACCAAATATATAACGAAAACACAATATACAATGACCAAGGCGTGACATTTACTCAAGTATTTTACTGGGTGACTTTCACTTTTACTTGAGTAATTTTCTATTAAGCTATCTTTACCTTTTCTAAAGTATGAAAATTGGGTACTTTTTCCACCACGGTCAAAATGGAGATGGCCTCAATGACGCTCATGGTCTAGTTACCACAACCACAAAGTCCTAATCCCCACCTATTTCTACAATTTATCTTCTTAAAATGTGATTTTAAACCTATACTTAACCCTAACCTTAACCACACTGCCAAAATAATGCCTAACCCTAACCTTAAATTAAGATGTTTACAATATACTTACAATATTGCCAATTTTGACTTTGTGGCTGTGCTAGAGGAAACTGCTGCCCATGCTCTAACACGGGAATTCACAAACTTTACCCTTCCCCCCATGATATTTGAGTGACAAAAAATTACAACACCATCTATATGCTAAAAAAACTACAATGGCAAGAAAAAGAATGTGAACCCTTTGGAATTACCTGGATTTCTGCATAAATTGGTCATAACATTTGATCTGATCTTCATCTAATTCACAATCCAATTGGTAGCTACAGTCTTGTCTCATCGTCATCGCTGCAACACCCGTACGGACTCGAGAGAGGCGAAGGTCGAGAGCCATGAGAAGCCAAGCCTCACTGCTTCTTGACACAACGTCCGCTTAATCCGGAAGCCAGCCGCACCAATGTTTCGAAGCCCAGCCTAAAACCCCAAACAGCAAGCAATGCAGGTGTAGAAGCACGGTGGCTAGGAAAAACTCCCTAGAAAGGCCAGAACCTAGGAATAAACCTAGAGAGGATCCAGGCCATGAGGGGTGGCCAGTCCTCTTCTGGCTGTGACGGGTGGAGATTATAACAGAACATGGCCAAGATGTTCAAATGTTCATAGATGACCAGCAAGTTCAAATAATAATAATCACAGTGGTTGTCGAGAGTGCAACAGGGCAACACCTCAGGAGTAAATGTCAGTTGGCTTTTGTGGTGGAATATTGCCTCAGAAATATAACACTTGTGTTCACATTTGTGAATTCAATATAGACTTTAATACAGAGTAGCAGAATCCGTTCTGATCCGTGTAACAACCAACCTTCCTGAGCACTGGCTCTGCTCTTATACACATACAGCATATGGGTACATCCCATATGTAAATTAAATCACGTCCCTTGTCCTTCTGCCACCATTATCTTTCAGTCTGAGTTCTTTGCTTGTTCACGCCCAATAACGCCCACATCTGCTTCAGGCTAGATTATAATGGTGGAGGGACCCCTAATGTCATACAGAAAAAAAATACATTTATTGTATACTTATGTTTCACATCTTGGTCATTTTGCTTACCATCCTCATTCCTCTGTTCTCCTAACCTTCGTATGTCCAGATGTAACAAATGTAATTATGGCCTTGGCTAATTAATGTACCCATGAATTATGCCCTTGGCATGTTATTTTACTCAGAAATGGCAAATGCACTAGGTGGCACCATTTCTCCATCTGGAAATTATTGTCCTCATTACTTCCTGTTAATGTAATAACAGCTGCATCTATTTTCATTACATTAACATTAACACACACTTTTCAAATATGATCATTCAGAGTATCTCTACCGCTCCTGCTGTCTCTAGAGAGTTGAAAACAGCAGGTCTGGGACAGGTAGCATGTCCGGTGAACAGGTCAGGGTTCCATAGCCACAGGCAAAACAGTTGAAACTGGAGCAGCAGCACGGCCAGGTTGACTGGGGACAGCAAGGAGTCATCAGGTCAGGTTGTCCTGAGGCATGGTCCTAGGGCTCAGATCCCCCGAGAGAGACAAAGAGAGAAAGACAGAGAGAAGGAGAGAATTAGAGAGAGCATACTTAAATTCACACAGAACACATAGACACTCATGGACATGTACATATATACACACACATATTCACAGTGTAGGGTTCTGAGTCTGAATGAATACAGAGACCAAAATGACAAATTCACTTCAAGATTTTATAAATCACCAGCCGTGAAGATTTGAACACGAGTAGCATACAAATTTTAACACACATAGATCTCAATCACCACTTAATCTACATGAGAGAGAGGGGAATTTCCTCAACCTGTAGAATCCATGCAATAGTAATCATGATAAATCTCAATGACAGAAGAAAACTAAACTGAACAAAAATATAAACTCAACATGCAACAATTTCAAAGATTTTACTGTGTTAACGTTCATATAAGGAAATCAATCAACTGAAATACAGTCATTAATCAATGGATTTCACATGACTGGGAACTCAGATATGCATCTGTTGTTCAGATACCGTCTAAAGAAAAAGGTTCTTGAATGGACCAAAAAACCAGTCAGTATCTGGTGTGACCACAATTTGACTCATGCAGCGCGACACATCTCCATCGCATAGAGTTGATCAGGCTATTGATTGTGGCTTGTGGAATGTTGTCCCATTCCTCTTCAATGGCTGTGCGAAGTTGCTTGATATTGGCGGGACCTGGAACACGCTGTTGTACACGTTGGTCCAGAGCATCCCAAACATGCTCAATGGGTGACATAAAAAATAACATGGCTAGAAACATTGAACATAAAATGGCGATATATAGGGAGTACCAGTACTGAGTTGATGTGCAGGGGTAAGAGGTGATTGATCTAGCTATGTACTGTACATATACAGTTGAAGTTGGAAGTTTACATATACCTTAGCCAAATACATTTAAACTCAGTTTTTCACAATTCTAGTAAAAATGTAATTTAATCCTAGTAAAAATTCCCCGTCATAGGTCAGTTAGGATCACCACTTTGTTTTAAGAATGTGAAATGTCAGAATAAAAGTAGATAGAATGATTTATTTCAGCTTTCATTTATTTCATCACATTCCCAGTGGGTCAGACGTTTACATACACTCAATTAGTATTTGGTAGCATTGCCTTTAAATTGTTTAACTTGGGTCAAATGTTTCAGGTAGCCTTCCACAAGCTTCCCACAATAAGTTTGGTGAATTTTGGCCCATTCCTCCTGGCAGAGCTGGTGTAACTGAGTCAGGTTTTTAGGCCTCATTCCTCCTGGCAGAGCTGGTGTAACTGAGTCAGGTTTGTAGGCCTCCTTGCTCGCACATGCTTTTTCAGTTCTGCCCACGAATGTTCTATAGGATTGAGGTCAGGGCTTTGTGATGGCCACTCCAATACCTTGACTTTGTTGTCCTTAAGCCATTTTGCCACAACTTTGGAAGTATGCTTGGGGTCATTGTCCATTTGAAAGACTCATTTGCAACCAAGCTTAAACTTCCTGACTGATGTCTTGAGATGTTGCTTCAATATATCCACTTAATGTTCCTCCTCATGATGCCATCTATTTAGTGAAGTGTACCAGTCCCTCCTGCAGTAAAGCACCCCCACAACACGATGCTGCCACCCCCTTGCTTCACAGTGGAGACGGTGTTCTTCGGTTTGCAAGCCTCTCCCTTTTTTCCCCAAACATAACAATGGTCATTATGGCCATACAGTTCTATTTTTGTTTCATCAGATCAGAGGACATTTCTCCAAAAAGTACGATCTTTGTCCCCATGTGCAGTTACAAACCGTAGTCTGGCTTTTTTATGGCGGTGTTGGAGCGGTGACTTCTTCCTTGCTGAGCGGCGTTTCAGGTTATGTCGATATAGGACTCGTTTTACTGGGATATAGATACTTTTGTACCCGTTTCCTCCAGCATCTTCACAAGGTCCTTTGCTGTTGTTCTGGGATTGATTTGCACTTTTCGCACCAAAGTACGTTCATCTCTCTCTGAGCGGTATGATGGCTGAGTGATCTCATGCTTTTTATACTTGTGTACTATTGTTTCCAGTGGGTCAGAAGTTTACATACACTAAGTTTGTTTGCCTTTAAACAGCTTGGAATTTCCAGAAAATTATGTGATGGCTTTAGAAGATTCTGAT
Source organism: Oncorhynchus keta (assembly GCF_023373465.1). Lineage (NCBI taxonomy): Eukaryota > Metazoa > Chordata > Actinopteri > Salmoniformes > Salmonidae > Oncorhynchus > Oncorhynchus keta. Next base: position 42,960,861 of record NC_068433.1, read on the forward strand.
TGGCTAATTGACATCATTTGAGTCAATTGGAGGTGTGCCTGTGGATGTATTTCAAGGCCTACCTTCAAACTCAGTGCCTCTTTGTTTGAGATCATGGAAAAATCTAAAGAAATCAGCCAAGACCACAGAAAGTCTGGTTCATCCTTGGGAGCAATGTCTAAATAACTGAAGATACCACTTTCATCTGTACAAACAATAGTATGCAAGTATAAACACCATGGGACCCATCATACCGCTCAGGAAGGAGACGCGTTCTGTCTCCTAGAGATGAACGTACTTTGGTGCGAAAAGTGCAAATCGATAAAACCACCATAAAAAAATTCAGACTATGGTTTGCAACTGGACATGGGTGCACACG